>NW_011889150.1:285176-295831 GCF_000151845.1 Pteropus vampyrus
TAACCTGAGTGAGCAGGAGGTGGCCGGACTAGGGGTGGCAGCGGGGGGAGGGGGGCTGAGAGCAGAGGGGCGGCCGGGGGGCGTGGCTTGGGGGTAGGCGAGGGCCACCCTCTGAGGAAGGAGCCTGGAGAGGCCGCAGACTTGTAGGGGTGGAGCCCTCTCCTGGGTGCCATGCCCCCCGAAGGGCTGTCCACTGAGCCCCGAGGTGGCCCTCTGCGGGGTCACCTTCACTGGGAGGTCCCAGCTGGAGGCTGTGCAGGAGGTCAGCGGACGCAGCCTCGGGTCAACGGCACAGGCACACGCACACGCTGCCTGGGGCGGGGCAGGAGGAAGAGGGGCAGAGACAGCGATGGGGTACAGAGGGGTGGCATTTCTGACACTCCCAGGTAGCACCTAAGCCACAGGCCATCGAGAACCACATTTGGAGCAGAAGACTCTAGACTGCACCTCAGCGTGCTGCGGCCCAGGAGCTAGCAGGCTCGGTGAAGGAGGTGACAGGGATCAGGCAGTATGTGCAGAGCCCCTGGCAGGTGGCTGGTGGGCACCTGGTAGGCATCTGCGGGTACCTCTGGGCACCTGTTGGGAGCCCATAAGTACCTGGTTAGCACCTGACAGGCGTCTGGCTGGCCCACGTGTAGAACTCGGGCCCCATCCGAACCACCCCAGCACCTTATGAGGTGTGAGGAGCTCGTGGCCAGGGAGTGGGAGAGGTGCTCGTGTCCTGTCTCCTTGCTAAGTGAGCCACATGGAGTAAATTAAGACCAGAGTTCTCATGTGCTGCGTCTCTCCACCAAGGTCTGTGAGCCCACACAGGGCGATGGTTGGACACCTGCGTCCCTCTAATTCATCTTTTATGGCTGAGTTCTACTTGGTTCCGTTAGGCTCCAGGGCCTCTCTCCCCACCTGCGTGGCTCCGTGGACCCCTGCAGTGGGAGCCCCTGTAATGGGGAGGGGAGAGGCTAATTAGAAGGAGGCGATGGGGGCCAGGGGCTGGGGACTGAGCTGCCGCTGGTGGGGATGGTTTTCGCAGGGCACTGACTGGCGGACAGGGCGTTTTCTCTTGCTTGTGTGGTCCCACCCCCCACCTGCCAGCGCCCTCTTTGATCTTGGGCAGGTGACCTCCCACCCCACCCCCGGCGCACCCAAACCACTGATGACCTCCTTTACCGGTAAATGTCAAGGTGCTACTTGTTTGTAGCAGGCATCAGCGTGGCATCACAGCAGTGAGCACAAAAGAGGGGAAGTACCCCCTGCAACACCCCACAACAAGCCTAGTTGGTGCCCTGGGCCCTGCCTGGGTGCAAAGTGCGAACGTGCTTGTCAGATGTGCAAACTTGTTCGGACCAACGGCCGGCACTGCCCTCGCTCCAGGCGCCCTGCTTCTCCAGGCCATGCACAGACCCAGGGCGGGGGTCGAGGGTGAGGCGGTGGTGCCAGCTGGGGGACGGGGCGGGCTTCTCTGAGGAGGCCACATTGGAGCGGGGACCTGAGTTAGGTGAGGGAGAGAGCCAGGAGCACCTGTGGGAACCAGCGATCCACGCGGAGGGAGGGGCCTGAGCGGCAGGTGCGGCTGAGCGGCATAGGCGGGAGGGAGGGCCAAGCCGGGGTCTCCAGGGAGGTGGGTGCGGTGGGCGGTGGGGATTTTAAGCCAAGATATGACATGAGCTGTCGGTGTGCTAAAACGTCCCCTTATGCTGCTGTGAGAAGAACAGGCTATGTGCGCGTGTGTGAGTATATGAGTGTGTGAGTGTGAGCGTGTGTGCATGTGTGTGCATGTGTGTGTGTACATGTGTGTGTGTACACGCGCGCGTGTGTGAGTGTGTGAGTGCACACGTGCGTGCACGTGTGTGAGTGCACGCGCGCGTGTGTGAGTGTGTGTGAGTGGCGCGGGGTCGAGCGTGGGACGCGGGGTGGCCGGCTGGGAGATGGCAGAGGCTCCGCGGAGAACGGGCTGATGGAGGGAGGGGTCACACTCTGAGCAGGTCTCACATTAGGTCTGGAAGCGTCCGCTCACAGGCCAGGTGTGGGCGGACAGACTCGCTGTCTGAATGAGTAAGTGGACGGGGTCGTGCGGGAGAGGCAGGTGCGGGACGGGGCGCCGAGAGCCCCTTTTGGAGGTTCTCCAGGGCAGGTCCCGGACGATGGCCCTGGGGTGGAAGATACGGTGGTCGGGAACATGGCTTCAAGGGAGCAAGGGTCGCGTCAGCACAGAGGGCACCATGCCATGTGACGCCAGAGGGGACCTTCGGTGTCTTCGGCTGGGACTGGCTTGTCACCATATAGACTGGCTGTGCGGACCCTGCTCATGTCCCCTCCCACCCATCCATTCTCGATTTCTTCTGGTTGTGGAATTTAAGCAATATCCTCATGGATGGTCACCTACGTTTTTTTAAAATTGTTTTCAATTGTGCTAAAAATGCATAACACAAAATACAGCACCTTAACCACTTCCAGGTGTGCGTTCCGGCAGTGGGGAGCGTGTTCGGATGCTTGTGCAGATGTCTCCAGGCCTTGCTCACTTTGCAGAACCGACACCGTCCTCACTGAGCACCGAGTCCCCTCTCCCACCAGCCCCGGCACCCGCCTTTCTACTTTCTGTCCCTAGGCATCTGACCACGAGGGAACTCGTATAAGTGGATTCGCACAATATCAGTCTTTCTGTGACAGGCTTATTCCACTGAGCAGAATGTCCCCAAGGTCCATATACGTTGTGGCATGTGTCAGAATGTCCTTCCTTTTTAAGACTGAGTCACACTCCATTGTATGAACAGCGCACACTTTGGTGACACTCGGGTAGCTCCCGCACTGGCTGTTGGGGACGGAGCTGAATGAGCGTGGCTGTGCCCGTGTCCGAGACTCTGCTCTCACTGCCCGCGGTGTCAGCACCGGAGTGGACGCGTGCTCGTCTCCTGCCCTGAGAACCTACGCTCTCTGCGGCTCAGGCCCTCCTCGCGGCTCCTCGCCTCGCCGCCCTCCTCGCTGGGGACTTTTAAGTGCCGCCACTCGACCTCTATCGTTCTGGGACCCTATCGTCCCCCTTGCTCTGGGGGAGGGGCAGATGTGGGAGCCACATTTTGAAATGGCAGCTCCTACTGCCATCCCGGTCCCGCGGAGGACAGCTACCACCGAGCTGCTCCACGGTGCTGGTCCCGGTCACCAGTGTGTCCCTGTTGCTTTGGTAGGTGGCGGCCTCCTGGCCTCCCGTGGGGCACGGGCAGCCGGTGGGCTTTCCCGCCTCGTGCGCTTCATCAGCTCCAGAGTTCCCACTTCTTTGAGCCGTTTGACCCTCCACCATCTGCCATGGTGGCATTTCCGGCGAGGGTGCTGATTTCTCACCATCTCCTGGTGTCCCAGTCAGATATGACACCTGTGTTAGGTGAGTGTCCCAATCCGCAGACTGTCTTATCCGGCTCGATGCCCCATTCCCTGCTGGACCTAGCACCTTGGGGTGCAGCCCACATATGCTCCCCAGGAAACGAACTTCCATCTCAAAGTCGCTCTCAGAAAGGACACCCGCAGGTGAGCGAAGCAGGACAGAGTAGAGTGAGGCTGAACAGGTGATGCAGCGGGTTCAGCCAGTCCCACGGGGGGCTCCGGTGTGGACATGGCCTTTTCTGTCTGTCCCACAGGAGGCAGGGTCGGGACTTTTGGGCACCCAGCACGTCCGGTCGTCGGGTGGCGATGCCTGTGGGCTGCCCCGTGCCCGCGCTGGGGTGTGGTCTGGAGGGGCCGATCCCCAGAGGGACTGCAGCGTCAGCACCAGGCTCCCAGCAGCCAGGATGGCGCTCGTCCTGCTGGCAGAGGGATGTGCAGCGTGGCGTCCGCCTACTCTGCACCTGCGCTCTGCACCTGTACTCGGCGTTCGGGTGGGGACAGCAGGTGGGTCGTCTGGAGAAAGTCTGCGGTTCAGGAGGGGTGAGGAACGGAGGCGGGAATGTGGAGCGATCAGGGTAAAGGTGACGTGTGAACCGTGGGACTAGGGCGCGGGGAGTCGCCAGCAGGAGCGTGGCAGGGACCAGGGTCTCGTTTAGATCCTGGGGGGGAGCATGCCCAGAAGGAGCCAGAGAGGTGCCGGGAGCCAGGGAAGGGCGCAACCATAGAAGGACGAGGTCACGTGGGTCCGTGCTCCTGGGAGGGCCAGGCAGGCAGGAGTGGGTGTCGTCAGCCTTGCCCCGCTGGCATGGGGGTCATCTGCTGACCGGCATTGCTGCCCCACTGACCACCTGGTTGTTCCCGTTTCTGCCACGGCCCCAGGGGGTTCTCCCTGACCCAGAGGGCCTCAGGCATGGCCCCTGGGTGTGCTCTGACCTCTGTCATCTTGAAAGCCCCTGGAAGAGGCCGCAGTGTCCGATGCAGACAGGTGGTGAGGAGAACACGGCTCCGTCCTCAGCCTGAGGACTTCCGGTGGCCTGTGCAGGGCGCAGAGGACGTCTGTCTGTACGCTCACCGTAGCGGTCAGGGCAGTGAGAGTCGAGGACCCCAGCAGGCCTCGCTCCGCCTGACCACACCCCAGCGGCGGAGCGAGGCCTGCTCCGTGCGGGGCCCCTCAGGCCTGCCATCCTGGCACTCACGGGGTCGGGACGAGGAAAGAGCTGGCCCCCCTCTGCTGTCCTCAAGACCTGGGCTCTGCCAAAGGGGAACAGGAATTTCGGGCTGTCCCTCAGAATTTCTCACTCCAGGAGAGAAGGTCCTCCTGGGGACATTTTGTTAGCTGGTCTGGAGCCTACTCTCTTTAAAACCGAAGCCCCAAAAGACCACCGAATTTGTAATGCAGCTCTGGCACCCGGCTGGCACCCCACGGTTTACAACGCGCCGGGTCCGTTTCTGCAGGGAGCCGGGCTCTGTCCTCCGTCCTCGAGTCTCTTGGTCTGTTTTTCCGTCTGCCCCAGCCCCGTGGCGCTGACATCTGCCTCCTTCCTGGGGGTCCTTACGTGTTTCCAGTCCTCTCCTCTCTCTGTGCCAACCAACTGTTTTCCATTCGACACTTTGAAATTAAAATGAGTGTGGAGGGCCGTTTAAGCCACAGACACATCCAGTGCGGGCCGTGTTTATGTGGCAACTGGTGACCACTTAATTACACGGTAATTAAGGTGCAGCGCCGGGCGATCACACACTGGGTGTGCGTCATCAGCCCTGATCACTCCATCTTCCGAGCCCGGGGGGCTGCATGGCGATTGTTCTCGGACCTTCCAAGCGCGTGTGAGATGGATCAGCCGCAGCCTGTAATCACCACAGGTGTGCGTGACGCGTAATGAGAGAGCAGACATGGGGGTCGCCACGTGTAAGTGAGCAAGACCAAAGCCCGAGGCCGTCACGCGGCCAGGGGTGGAAGGGGACAGCCAGCCCCCCAGGACGTGGTGCGGAGGCTGCGCCTCTCAGGCCAAGGCAGCGGCCGGAGCGCAGTGCCGGGTGTGAGGCCTCCGTCTGGTTTGGTCTCGTTTGCTCAAAGCCCACTGTGGGCCTGAGTGGGCCGCACCAGGGGAGGGGGAGGCGCAGTCTCACCTCGGAGCGGGGGCAGCTTCCTGGGGGAAGTGGCGCCTGAGGAGACCCTTAGACCACCACGTGAAAGGCGCGACGCGCACCCAGAATCCCAGGGAATGGAGGGTGCCGCTGTGGGCAGTCGCTGGGGGACCCCTCGGAGGGGGTGGCACTTGCGTGGGGTCTTGAAGAGTGAATAGGAGTTTGGGGCCCGCGAGGCGGAATCCCAGCTCTTGTTTCTGAAGCCGCAAGTCCCGCGCTCTCCTTGGCTCTGAGATCTGTCCCTTCAGCCAGGGAGCAGAGACTCCCCACGCGGCTCTGAGTACGGCTCCGTCACCTGCCGCGAAGACAGTTCCCACGAACGCCCCGGGCTCCGCGCCATGAGAGGGTCGCAGAGGCCGGACGCAGGGGGCGGAGGAGGGGCTGCGGGGGAGCAGGGCCGTTCCAGCTGCAGGATGGCGAAGCCCCTTAGAGTGGGAGCCGCAGGTCGGCCCAGCTCCGAGGACGTCCTGAGACGCAGGTGGACGCCTGTGTGCTGAGTCCGTCTGCTCCAGGCAGGTCCCCCGTTGCTTGTCGGAACCAGGAGGTGACCCAGCTGACACCAGGGACTGGGCGGGAGATCAGGCCGGGCCTCCGGGAACGAGGCGTGGAGAGGGGTGGGCACGGCGCGGGGCTGCGGACGCTCAGAGGCAGATCCCGCGGGACTTGGGGGCCGAGGTCCCATGCTTCGCTCCCCCCACCCCTCCTGCCCCTGTGGTCGCACCTCGTCTCCTGGGCCTTGCCCTCTGTCCTGCACTGGGTGCTGGAGTTGACCCGGACACAGCCCGCACCTGTCCTCCGTCCCCCCGCCCCTGCCCGCCCCCCTCCGGCATCTGTGGCTCCACGTTGCTTCTCTGCCCGATCTCTCCCCTGGGGTCCCGCCCTGTACCCACCCGCCACTCGGCACCGCCCTATGGGGGTCTTAAGGGCGCCTCGAGTTCACCACTGGCTGACCCGGTCTTGGCCTGACTCCCACCCTAACTGCCCACCACGGGCCCCCTTCCCCTGGGCCCCGGCACCCCCGGGCCGGGCCGGGCTCCCCAGGACCAGGCGGCGTTGGCACAGCCTCTGCTGTCCGCGAGCTCTTCCTTCCTCTCGCGGTGGGGGCTGTTCTCCTCGCTCAGCTCAGGCCCCCTTTCTCAGAAGACCCCCACACGACCCCCGGTGAGGTTCCTCTGATAGGCCGCTCTTGCGACCGGGCCGCTTCCCTTCAGGTTCCTGCTCTCGTGCGTGACCGTGCACGGCCGTTTGGTCACACTTCGCGTGTGCTCAGACGGCGAGCGTCACCGCGTTCGCTTTCGCTCGGTGTGCAGCCCGTACGGCTCCTGGGTGCCAGGCACACAGAGTGGGCTCTCAAACAGTGTGTGCCGGGCCGATGAGTGACTTGACAGGACTTGCGACGCGTTGAGGAAAGGTCAGGAACCGCTCGTCACCCCTCCTTTCTTTCGGTGAAGTGTTCGCTGCGGCCGCTCTGCCTGGGGCCCGCCGAAGCTCCCGCCGTGAGCCAACGCCCTGGCAGGACGGTCCTGGCGGGCTCTGGACAGAGCAGCCGGCTCGCGGGCCCCGGGGCAGCCGGTCCCCTAGCCTGGGCACTTAGATGGCGAACGGCAAGCCCTGGGACGGGCGGGGCATAGGGGGCTGAGGCAGAGCACAGGGCCAACGGCGTCACCCTCGCCCTGGCCACCACGCACAAGGCATTGACCTCCCCACGGACATGGGGACTGGAAGGCACAGTCCGTTTATCCGTGCAGCCCCAGCAGTGAGCATGAGGGCCACCGAGTCACACGTGTGCCCGTCTCGTGGGGTCTGGACTGGGGTGGACTGAGATGTGTCCCAAACGGGCTCTTCTCCCTGAGGCTCCAGCGGTCAGGGCACCACGGGGATGAACCTGAACTGGGGGCTCGAAGGAGCCTGAGGGCTGATGGCCCAAGGTCAGCAGGGCGACCGTCCAAGGTCAGCAGAGAGAAAGCCAGGGACACAGAACGACGACATGGCCGTGCTGGGCCTGCGCCTTCAGCAGTGGAGCAGAGCTGTGCGTGGTGGGGCCGCTGCCGGCTCCCCGCGTGCGGGTGGAGGGACCCTCAGGTGGCCCTGGCCGGGGGAGGAAGGGAGCTGTTTGGGACGTGCTGGGGAGAGGAGAAGCAGAGCCGAGGGAGCGTGGAGGGAGCCGTGGGGGGCAGGGTGTGCAGAGGGGCCTCGCGAAAGGCCGCTTGGGGGGCCGGGGCCAGCCGTGGAGGTTCCTGCTCCAGAGCTTGGATTGGCATGGAAGGCGATGGAGCCAGCGAAGGTCGTGGAGCAGAGCAGGGCATGGGGGGCGGTGTGCCCCCGGAGGGCCGGCGGTGGGGGCCGCTCTCCCCGCCAGCACCCGGCTGGAGTGGGCAGCCATGCCCTGTCCCATGTGGCACCAGCGGTCTCCTGGGCCGCGGTGAATCGGTCTAAGCGGGTCTCCTGGAACAGGTCACTCTCAAAAGCAAGCTAAAGGTCATCATCGCAAGTTAGAAACGGAAGCAGTGTGAGTCTCCGAAGAGTTAGCCATTCAGTGATGTTCCGCAGCTTCGGGTTGAAAGGGCGGGGTCACCTTTGACCTCAGAGGATTTCAGGAGAACAGGGTGCTGGACTCCTGGCGTCGGGCTGCTGAGGAGCTGGACTGTCCCCACGCTGGGCTCTGCCCCTCCTGCCCCCCTCCACGGCCACCTGGTGACTTGTGCCCCCTCAGGTTGGGCGGAGCGGGCGGGGTCCTGGAGACCTGGTCGCGTGTACTGTCCTGTGGAAACAGGTATGCGCCATAGTCCAGCCACTGTAGGTTCCTCCGAGAGCTACATGTGGAGTGACCATATGACCCCAAAGACCTGGAAACAGACTCAGACTGACATGGGGACACAGCTGGTCACGTAACCGAAGGGCGCACAGGACACGGGTGTCCGCGTTGAGTGAATTCGTAGGTTGTGGTCTATCCGGATGACAGGTACCATTCGGCCAGGAAAAGAATGATGTTTCAACATACGCTGCAAGGCGGCCAGACCCCAGAAACCACGCTCAGCACAGGAATCCAGACACGAAAGGAGCCAGGCACAAAAGGCCACACTCTGGACGACTCTATGAAATGCCCAGAGCAGGCAACTCTGCAGAGACAGGAAGTAGATGAGCTGCTGCTTAGGGCTGGGGTGAGGGATCCGCCTCTGCTCCCCTGAGGCCTGCGGAGGTGGGAAGGGTAGGTGGCCATCTCTGCCTCTGGCCGCCGTGTGCCACGCACCTACAATCGCCTCCAACGCAAGCCACGTGTGAGGCTGGAAGCCGTGCCAGTCGGAGCTTACCGACGAGCTGCTGAGCCAGCGCCACCATCTCGGTGCTCACAAAGCTTCGCCTTTAAGCCCTCTGCTCCCTTTTGTCAAACCGAGTCCGCCGGGAGGGGCCCACTCATAAGAGAGAAAAGGGAGGCTGCTGGTCAGAGGGAGCAGGCGGCCCCGAGCCCACTGCTGGCCTGTCCCACTGCACCTGTCCCAGACGAGCCCGGCGTTGTCCCCATTCCCACAGAGGTGCCGGTCACGGTGTGAGGCCAGGGCTGCTGCAGCTGGCTTGGGACATCGGTGCCTCTGCGTCTGCTGCGTTTTCCCACCTGTTGTCTGTGGCGCTGCCACATGGGGCTGCGTGGACTCCTTGGACACGGAGGTCTGCCACCGTGAAAAGTGCCCGCGATGTGTTCACACGAGACGGTTCCCTTGCCTTTCACTTCCTGGCGACGAGTAGACTGTTGAACGGGCGAAGTCGCGAGGCCAGGGTCACTGGGGACAGGCGGAATGGTGCCCGGCTGTCGGAGCGCTCCGCCGCCCAGCTCACTGACCAGTCCCTCTCGCAGATGGCTTGCGCCCCCGATGGCTCCCCCCGCGTCCTGTCGCGCCCGGCCATCCGTTAGGTCCGTCTCCATCTGTGCGTGGCGCATCTCCCCCACTGGGCTATGTCATGTCTTAACGTGGAATTCCTGTGTTGTTCTCATTGAGGGTACTGTATACCTATGTGCTAACTGCAGGAAATGGCTTTTCTTCTCAGTTATTGTGGCCACAGCTCCCAAGATGGTGTTGGTATTTTTGCCACATCTGCACACTCCTTGCCTTTCACTAGGGGGAACCTCCTGCAGCCGCCTGGCTCCTGCCGCCTTCGTGAGATGCCGGTGGGCACGGCACACACCACGGGGGCACAGCCGAGCCATCTGGAACGGGAGGGAATATGTGCAGGCCACCCATCTGATGAGGGTTTAATATCCGGAATGGATCAGGAAGTTGCAAGACTCAAGGGCAAAAACCAAAACCAAACCCCCAAATAACCTGATGATTAAATAGTGACCTGGATGGACATTTTTAAAGAGAAGGCGTACAATTGGCCAATAGTGTTCAACATCACTAATCATCAGAGAAATGCAAAAGCAAACCACTATGAGATGTCACCTCCCACCTGTCAGAACGGCCATCATCAGTAAATCAACAAGCAGCCAGTGCCGGCGAGGACACAGAGATGCACAGCGGGCGGGGATGTAAGGTGGGGTGGCCACTGTGGGGACCGGGTGCAGGGTCCCCGGAGGAGAAAAGCCGGAGCTGCCCCGCGACCTGGCAACCCACTTCCGGGCATAGACCCAAAGGAGATGGAAATGGTCTCAGAGACACGTGCGTCCCCGTGTTCACGCAGCAAGACTCCCAAGGGCCAAACGTGGAGACAGCCTGTGTCCTTCAAAAATGGATGGATGAAGAAAATGTGAGATATATGTATGTACACACGATATTATTCAAATACGAAAATATTAAAAAGAAGGAAGCCCGCTGTGTGTGACGGCACGGACGACATGGGGCCGAGTGAAATGACCCGACACAGGAGGACGCGTGATGCACGACGTCACTTACACATGGACCCTGAGGTGGCCGAGCTCATGGGCACAGAGAGCAGACCGGCGGTGGCCAGGGTCGGCGGGGTAGGGGACACCGCGGTCAGGGGGTCAGAGTTTCCGCCTTGAGATGAGTAAGTTCTGGGGTCGAATGCGCAGTGCGCTGACCGTTGCCAACGACATGGTCGCGTCCTTGAGATCTGCTGAGCGGGCGGACCCGACGTGTCCTCCCACAGGAAGGAAGGAAGGAGAGGAAGAGCATGGC
>NW_011889150.1:299116-303234 GCF_000151845.1 Pteropus vampyrus
GCCCACCGCCCACCACATGTTGGCTCCGTAGACATTCGTGGAGTGACGGAGGGAGGGTGCTGGCGACACACACTCTGCAGAGATGGCAGAGTGACGTGGAGGAAGATGGTCTGTGCCCACCGAGTGTCATCCATGTGCAAAAGCCGTGCAAGGGCTTTGTCTCGTGGCTGAGGACATGATCCAGGACCACTGAATGGGGCGCCACGCCACGGACGAGGTGATGGGCAGTTGTCAGCTCACCCAGGCCAAACGCACAAACCCCACGCTGAACCCGCGAGGCCGCCGGGGCCGGCGCTGGACAGCCAGGCCACGGGGAGGACGGGCGCCGGCGTCGGGGGCAGCGGCGACCTCGGAGGGGCAGGCGTGTTCCAAGGGGAACGTTTTAATAACCGGGAAGCTACGTCCGTAGAGAACGAGGCTGCGGGCTGCTCGATGTCCTCCCCAGCAGCCACATGGCACTCGCTGGTGACGGACGGAGTCGCTGCTGCCCGCTCGCAGAGAGGTGTGGAGCAGACAGGAAGTCCTGTTCCCGAGGACTCGCCCGGGCACTCATTTATGAACGCGTTGCAAACATACGGTTTCCCACGCTGGTCGAGGGGAATGATTTTCATAATTACCCGTGTTTAGAAATACTTTCGTGCAAAGAAGTAAATATGCCTCCTGCTGAGGACAGAACCCGTTTCCCCTCCATAATTAGTGAGCGTTTCTTCAGCCAAAGCCTGAAATTACTTTTGGTTCCTCGGGGGCAGCAGGGGACAGGGAGGCAGGGGCGGGATTGGCCTGTGGCCTCCTCGGCCTCATGGGCCTGGGCTCTCACTGGTCCCTCCCCGCCCCCGACCCCCACACGCCACCCTCCGGTGCTGGCCGGGCCCTGGGCGCGCTCAGCCCAGGTCTGTCTTCTGTCCTCCTGAGGGTCCGGCGGCCCCGGCACTCCTGGAACCTGCTCTAGCAAGGCCATCTGGGCCCCCCAGGTGTGAGAGCACCCCTCTCCTGGCTGACCAGTCCCTGCCTGCTCCGGCCACCTGCCTTAGGTCATCCCCGCCATTTCCTATGCACACTTGACCCATCGCTTCCCCAACGAGCGTCTCGGCCGCCGCCGGTGTCCACGGCAGGAGTCCTCTGAGTGGGCGGGGGTGCAGCAAGGACAGCGAGATGAGCAAAGTGGAAGAGGCAGGTGGCTCTCGAGGCTCTGTCCTGTATTCTTGGATGCCGTCTTTTCTAATTTGGGGGGTAAAATCTTTTTTTTAATGGATCGATGGGCATTTGTGGTTTAAATGCAGTCATTTCTCGCTCCTTCCTAAAGTCCTATGTGTGTTTTCCAGATTAGCACCGTGTGCATGTGCGTGCGTGCGTGAGTGTGCGCATGTGCCTGTGCACGGGGGAGGCGGGGGAGGGGAGGGGTAGGACGCCTTAGGCCAGCGATTGGATCTGGACTTGGGACCACAGGCCCATCATGGGACCCCCGACTCTAGAGCCACCACTGGAGCTGGCTGCTGGGTCTTGGCAGCGTGGGCCCAGCCTTGGGGACCCAGTCGGCTGGGCAGGCCACCGCTTTCCTGCATCTCCACTGCACGAAGGGGGGTGAGACAGTGGCGGCTCCTGGCAGGAGGACATGCGTTCGCGTCTGTAACTGGTCTGGCACGCGGTGAGTGCAGCACGCGTGCCCGTGTGTGCCGTGGGAGTGGGGACCTGCTGCTGTGCCCCGGAGTTCACTCTGGCACCTGAAGGTGAGATCTGGGGTCTCCTGGGGCCTGCTGACCCAGCTTCACCTCCCCCCCCCGCCCCCCCACCCCGGCGGCATTAATCAGGCGGCTCCTGGTAAATAAATGCTTGGGGCTTGAGCTCTGACGCTGTCTGCGGGTCTGCGGCAAGCCACGCCCCCTGCCGCCGTGGAAACCATTTCTCCAGAATTTCAAGAAACACCTTCCAGTTCTTGCTTGACCTTTTTATTTTCTAGGAGCAACTTCTGACGACCCTGGGGTCTGTATGTGGTACGAGTTTCTCAGACTGCCCTTAGGCCACGCTGCCCGCTTCTGCGCAGTGACCCACGCGTTCCCTCTCGTTCCTGCCCACGGGCTTACGAGGTTTATGTGGAAGGGCCACCTGCTCCCACAGGGGCCCCGGAGAGCGAGGTCCCCACAGCCCCGCAGCACCCACGGCCGGCACAAGGACGTGCGAGGGCTGTACGCGGGTGACGTGAGCACGGGGTGAGTGCCGATGAAGTGGGGTGCCCGCTCTCTCCTGTGCCCTGATGGAAGGTTCTGGCTTAGCAAGACCAGCGGTTCCAGGCTGGATTTCAAGGCCGCTCTCTTGTTAAGTGAGCACAGTGACAGGATTGCACGGGCGACATCCACCCCGGGAGTCCGCTGAGCGCTCCCTGAGAGCCAGGCACACTGTCGAGGAAGGTGGCCCTTCTGAGCTGGCCCAGGAGCTTACCCGGCGTCATCCCAGTGGTATGTGGTGTTTCCGTCAGCACCTGGGCTGGGGCTACAGCGGCGTGTGTGGGTGTCCTATTCGTGAATGTGTAAGGAAATCTCAGCCCCGTCTACTCTGCTTCTCGATGCCAGGACACTGCCGCCAAACTCATCACCTCGTCGCGAGGTCACAGGGCAAGGCCTCCACGCCGAGCGCTGAGCCCAAGGTCTCGCTGCTGCTAATTCTGGTTCACGCCGGACGAGCGGAAAACGAATCCCGTGACTGGTGGGAAAAGCCGGCGTTGAGTCTGGACAATCGTCAAATACGTCTGCGTAAGAGGACACCCTCTCTTCCGGCGTCCTCTGCCCTCTGCCCTGACTTTGGAAGTCACAGCGACGTGATGGCGACACACTGAGGATGGCCCACCGGGGACCCACCCCCGTTCATCCCTCTGCTCGTCCTCGCATCCCTCAGGCTTCTGTCCGCGCATCTGATCCCGCCCATGAAGCATTTGCTCGGCAAACGCTTCCTAAGACCCGACAGTGAGACAGGCAGCCGTTTGCTTCTAAAGATCCAGAATGTTCCAGGCTTAGTTCTTCCCTGCAAAGCACTCGCTGTTTCCTGCAGGAATCGGACAGACACACAAATAACCCCAGTCTAATGAGATAAGAACACAGATGGCTCAGAGTCAGGGTTAGGGCTACACATAATTAAGGAAGCAGATGGGGAAATTCAAGTTAAAATTCAGTAAAATTTTAATTAAAAGATTATGTATTTTCACTCTAAGATCTTTTAAAGACGAGCTCAAATTTCACGCCCCTGCCTCCTGCCCAGTAAACACGCAGTCCCAAACCTAATCTGCTTTGAGCCGTTGGGATCCCCTCCATCCAGCGTCCGTGGTCCAGCCCTCCCCCTGCCCCTCCCTGCGGGGACCTGTCACACTTTCGCCAGCCCCTCAGGCAGTGCCCAGGAAGTGGGGGTGGGGAACTGAGGAGAATGGGGGTGATGGAGGGAGCCGTGTGGCAGGGGCGGGGACCTGGCCTGCCAGCCCTCCGCCTCGGCTCCTGGGTGGTCCCAGACCTCCCATGGGCTCGGACCGTGTTCCTCCTGCGTGCGCCGGGCTCTCCCATTCAGGAAGCTCTCTTCGCCCTGGAGGGAGAAGTCCCTGAGGTCCCCGGCCTCGACATGCCCCTGTGGCGCCAGGCGACACCCAACGGAGGGGCAGGAGGCACGGGAGCACCCAGGGGCTGCCATCCCTGGGGCAGTGGCGGAGAGGGCAAGCAGACTGCCCTGCTCAGGTTCGGTGGTTGTCGTGTGGCCCTCCCTCCGGAGGATGTGGACACGAGCCCCTGAGGGCCTGGATCACAGAACATCCACTGCCCTCTGCACCGTCCTTGTGTTTGGGCCAGTCTGCGCTCCCCTGCCCTTCGCAAGGGGCCCCTGTCTCTCCTCCAGGCAGACACCAGCAGGCCAGCCCACCAGCCCCCGGTCCGGCCACCCTCAGGAACCCTGCACACTGGGGCCTGCGAAATGCAGAAAGCCTCATCGCAGTCAATGGATTCATCGATGAAGCCGTCGATCAATGCTTCCGTCCAACCATCTATCCTTCCACCTGTCTATCTACCATCCATCTGTTCATCCATTATCTGTGTGCCCATCCGCCCATCCATCCACCCAGCCACCCAGCCAGCCACCCATCCATC
>NW_011889150.1:303721-305334 GCF_000151845.1 Pteropus vampyrus
CCCATCCACCTATCCACTCACCTACCCATCTATCCATCCATCCACCCACTCATCACCCATCACTCATCTATCCATCCATCCACCCATCCATCCAGCTCTCCAGCCACGCACACCAACTTCTTCAGCAAAGACTGGATTTTCATTCTTAAGAGAGTGGCAGATGTTCAACCACAAAGCCCTCTCCACGTCTTTGAACACGACGTGCAGGGTTTTCAAAGTCAGGGAGAGACGTGGGAAACGGCTGCCTTTCGTTGGACACCGCTGCGGGTCTCCGTGACACTGGAAAACTGTGTTCTTCCTCTCGCATACGAATGACCAGCGTGGTCGAGGTCCGAACGTGGGGCAGCTTTCGTCCCCGCTTCGCCCCCTCCTGGAGAAGAAACTCGATCAGAGCATAACTGTAAAGTCCGTCTGGCAGGGTCGGCCAGCACGTGACGGTGCTTTCAACGCTTTGGTGCAAGTGGTTCCGCTGCGGTTTCGATGGCAGGCGGTGCTGGGAGGTCCTGACTGTGCGAGGCTATTTCCCAGGGGGCACAGACACTTCCAGGAAGCCCACCAGGGGAGTCCTGTGGGAACGCGCCACAGAAAGGAGAGAGGTTGGCTGCGAAGCACAGAGGGCCCCTGGTCGGGAGTGTGAGATGTGGCGGCTGTCACTGGGAGTGTCTTTTTGTTATTCATGTTAATTGTGCCTTACCGCACAGCAAATCCCCGCAGACGTGGTGGCTGAAACAGCGCGTGATTGTTTCTGTGCTCAGGATCCTAGGCACAGCTCCGCGGGGTCCTCTGCTCGGGGTCTCACCGGCTGCAGTCCAGGTGTCATCGGTGGGGCTGGCGTCTCATCCGAAGGCTCGAGCAGGGCCACATCTGCTTCCAGGCCTTCGGGATTGTCAGCGGCGTTCGGTTCCGTGGCTGCTGGGCTGAGGGCCTCGGGTCCTGGCTGGCTGTTGGCTGGGGCCGCCCTCAGCTCCATGCCACGTGGGCCTCCCCAGCACAGGACGCACGCAGGCCGAGGTGGCCACAGCGTGCTGGCAAGAGGAACCTGCTCGCTTACGCGATCACGCCCGTCGCCCTGGTCGCGTTCCCTCGGTCAGAAGCCGGTCCCAGGTCGCAGGTCCTGCCCGCACTGCAGGGGAGGAGAGTACAGGAGCGGGCGCCAGGGGGTCGGGGGGCGTGCGGGCCATTCAGAGAGCGACGGCCCCCCTGACGTGCACGCTTTCCTTCAGGGCTGGTGGCGTCGACCCTGTGTTCGTCACGTTCGCTGAAGCGGTTTCCCTCAGATCGCTGTTTGACTTTCTACTGAGTTACTTGTGAAGCAGTCACGTCGTCTGTGTTTATGTAGCTGGGCTTCTCAGAGGCTTCCATCGTTCCTCGACGGTTCTCTCTTTTGGACTTTGAGCAGAAACAGACCATGAGGGGCGCAGGAGAGGAACGTGCGGACGCCTGGCTGGGCCACAGGGATCAGGTACATGGCTGGGACCATGGCGTGTAAGTGATGACAGCCTACTGAGGTGCAAGGCCACTGGGGGGGCCGAAGGGCAGGGGCGGGAGGGCGTGGGCGGGGCGGGAAGAGGCGGCCTGGGCGTGTGGCTTCCGCCCCCGAGGCCTCGGACATA
>NW_011889150.1:307669-309733 GCF_000151845.1 Pteropus vampyrus
GAGAGAGTGACAGATGCTGGGGACAAGCCAGCAAACTGGCCTTTTCCGCTTCGTCTCAATTTGCCAGAAAGCGCGCCCCTTCTCACCCCAAACATTTCACCAGATGCTGAAAACCCGACGCCCTAATGGAGCGGATCGCGATGCCTCTGACTGAGGCAGACGAGCACATTGCAGAGTTTGTCCCCGTCTGTCTAACTTGGAGTCATTTCTGTAGCACAGAATCCTGGACCGAGAGGAACGTTCACGTGTCATCTCAGGGTTCACCTGGGCCAGGGGCTGCGCCTCCAGCGGGATGCCAGCTGCGTTTCAGTAGACGGGGCCGCGGTCCTGGTGACACCTGACCCCGAGGACCTGCCCAGACGGGGCGCTGCGGGAAAAGGTCTCGGGTGTGTGCAGCTCACGGGGCCCCACATGGAGCTTGCGACCCCCCGGGAACCTCTGGGTCAGCTCTTGCTCCTTCGGCCCGCAAGGAAGCATGCGTCCCTGTCCCCAGAGACACCCGCCCAGGAGGGACCGGAGGCCGCACGACAGGGCCCAGTGGCGGGTGCCCTGGTGCATGACAGGAGACGGCCTCATCAGCCTTAGCTGTCACCGATTTCTCTCGTGGCAGCGCCCCCACGGCTGTCAACGCGAGGCCCTCTGGCGTGTGGGGCGGAGGTGGCGCCGGCGGCCACCCCAGCCACGGCTGCACCCCTGCTTTGGAGAAAGCGCTTCTTCCTCCCAGGGGAAGCGGACCCTCGGTCATCAGCGACGCGTGCGCGGGCACGTGTGCGCGTGGCGGGGGACGTCGAGGGGTAGGGGTGCAGTGCTGGAGCAGAGGTGGGGCTCGGCGTTCACGACTCACCAGCACCATGAACGAATGGCCGGTCCGGCAGAGCTGCGTGCACAGGGGACAGGCACAGCGCCCGCGCTCTGAGCTGGCACTCGTCCCTCTGCGTGGTCAGCCAGGGGTCACCACAGGCACCGGCACATCCCGTTGGGCGCCCTGTTCCCAGACCAGGGCCAGCAACTGAGAGGTCTGCCTGGGCACCCACGGTGGCGGCGACCGGTCCTGCCCCGACCCCGCAGGCCCACTCACGGCGTCTCCAGCACCTGACCCCATTTCCGCCCTGCGACACACGGACGTACCCCTCAGAGTGTGTCTGAAGCTCTCGTGGAAAATGCCACAGTGACAAGGGTTTACTGCACAAGGCCCGATCTGACAAGCGGTGTGGATGTCGTGCCGCCCCACCCCCGGCCTCGGTCAGTCCCGCTTGCCGCAGAGAGACGTGATAGCCGTGGAGAATCTGGTCATTGCCAACAAGCCTCAAGCGCCGTCTCTATCAGCAGGTGCTGAACTGTCGCTCCAGCTATTAAAGAGCGACAATTAACTCCATTAACGTCACAACAGCTGTAATTTTTGAGGAAATGACAAACATTAATAACTGCCACGAAAACTCAAAAACAAAGCCAGATAGAAAACACAGCTTCCCCGCCAGGCTGAAACTGCCAGCTCGGGAGAGGGCCCCAGGGCGCAGACCAGCTGGTCCCCTGGCGGGTGGGAGGACACTGCCTGCCAGCAGGGCGCTGGCCCCACGGCCCGGGGGTGAGCCCAGTGGGCCAGGGCGGGGATGACAGGGAGCCCCTCTGGGAAGGAGCCCTGTGCTCTGGAGAGAGGCCAGCAGAGTGATGGGCTCTGCCTGGCATGGTTACAGGTGCACGCACACACGTGCATGTGTCTGCACACACGCGCACACGCACCCCATGCATCCACGCACACCCTCCCCACACAACACACACGTGTGCGCACAGCCCTCACATGTGCACACACCATGCACGCACACACAGGCACACCCTCACGTGTGTGCGTGGTGCACACACAGGTGGTCACCGTAGACCCTGCCCTGAGCCCTGCGCTGCCGTGAGGACACTGCGTCGCCCACTTGCACACTCAGCGTGCACACACACGACGCAGTAGAGCACACCTCGCCACGCTCCCTGCCCGGCGTCGTGGGAACGGCGTCGTGTCCGGGCGAGCGGCTGGTGAGGAGCCCGCGCTGGGGGCGGAAGCATTTCCGGGGCGAG
>NW_011889150.1:311441-313738 GCF_000151845.1 Pteropus vampyrus
CAGCCCCTGCAGCCGGCAGGGCCCCCGGCCCCCTCACGGCATCCGCCGCCGTCTCCTGCGCTGGATGTGGGCAGGGGCCTCTCTGGTCTCCAAGACCACTCGGGGCAGCGTCACAGAGCTGCAGGGTGCGCCGTCTTCACTGGGACAGATGCCCTCCGGCAGTCAGCGTGACCTGTGCCCTGAGCTCGTTGGCAGGTTTGAGAGCCAGGCACCGGAACAGCCTCTCCGGCCTTACCTGGGGGACCTGCACACTCCGTGCAGGAGTGGGTGAGTGCAGAGTGCGTGTGCGCGTGTGCGCGTGTGCGCGTGTGCGCGTGTGTGCACGTGCATGGGTATCTCTCTCCTCCCCAGCCCCAGACACGAGCTCTCTGACCGCCTCCATCTGCCTGGGCCCTCAGCTCTTCAGTCTGGGGGTCCACTGGGCTCTGCGTGCCCCCCTCCCCCGTGCATGGCTAGGACCAACCAGGCCTAGCTTCCCATCTCAGGGGCACGGTCCTTTGTTCCCTGACGTCCAGAGTCTTGGAAACAGTGATTTCGATGGTTTATGTGGTTTTCCGCGTCAGGCAGGAGGGCCCGAGCGGACGTCTCATTTGCGATTTTATGGAGTGTGGTCCCACCCTGAAGGTCACAGAAGCCGCAGCAGCCACAGCTCGTCCCCGCTCGTCCCTCAGCCCGGGGCCGGCCCACGGTTTACCGGACGCCCAAGCCGAGTGGGCAACCACACAGCTGGGGGGCGACGCGTGACCTTTCACCCGAGGGTGCAGAAACGGCCATTCAGCCACAGACCACGTGAGGGGGAGGGGGACCACGGACGACGTGAGGCCGGTGCCAGCTTCTTAGCTGCCCTTTACCTTGCGAAGAGGAATCGCATGAGCCGTGAGGCCCCCAGGCAGACGGAAGTGACGTTCTGTCTCGGGGTTGGGGGGAGTCGGCCCCATCTCGACCCACCATCCCATTGCAGGGACCGGCTGTCGGTGACGTGTTCCAAAGCCAGCGACTGCCCTGCATGTCCTCGGAGACGGCTGGTGGCCGCTCTGCGTGACGCTGTCTCAGCCGCCCCCTCTGCCTCGCCCGTCACGCCCGCAGCCTCTCCGTCCTGGGAGCTCGTAGCACCGTCTGGCTCTCCTCGGTTATCTGCTTGGAAGCCTGACACAGGAGAGATGTGTGCAAACTGTCGCGCCGCTCGGAGCTAGGTTTTCCTGGCGACTGGGCTGCCGCTCGGTTTGGGGTGGAGGTGGGGGTGTCACTGGCGCTCGCCGTTTGAATTTGCTTTTCTCTGGTCACCAGTGAGAGGCAGTGTTCTCCAGTGCACATGCCGAGTGTGAGATAACGCTGCTTCTTAGGGCACTCACGAGCCTCCAAAGGGATGGTAGGTCCCCAGGTCCTGGATGGCTTGGGTTTGTCCTCATGGGGGAGGGGCAGCCGCCTTCCAGATCAGTAAACTGTGCCCGTGTCGGCTGCGGGGAGACCAGGCTGCACCCCTCTGTCGTCCTCGTACTGTGTGGTGGCCCTGGGGAATTGGGGGGTGACAGGCCTCAGAAATGACCCACCTGGCTTCTTCTACTGGGGAGCAGCCTGTCAGATGGCCCCTCGTCCCTGTTTGCCCAGCCTCTGCTCTGGCTCCAGAACGTTCTGGAAGCAAGACCCATCACTTCGCTTACGTCACGGCCTTGAAGAGACCCCTCGATGCTGAGCCGTGAGCGCACAGGAGCCAGAGTGGCTGCAGGGAGGGCGCTGGCCTCGGCGTGGACGCCCCGCCCGGGCCCTTTCCCAGGACTGGGGTGCCAGGCTCCAGAAAACCGTCCGGGGAGCTGAGCAGGATCCGCGTCTTTCTCAGCTTCATCTCGATGACATTCTAGGCCCTGGAGATTTCAACGCCGGGCGCTGGCAGAGCGCGGGACGAGCTGGTGTATGGCACAAAGCGTCTCCGCCATCACCCCGCTGGATCTGCATAAACGACGGCTGGGAGGTGGTCCTGGGACTCGACCTGCGCCCTTGGCCTCAGGGGGCGCTCTCCAGGGTCTGAGGCTTGAGCGTCGCGGCTCCAGACCCTGGGTAGTGAGGTCCTGGGCTCCGGGTTCCCTTCACTCTTCCTCTTCAACGCTGCCCGTCCCCCCGCAGGCCCAGCGACGGCGTCCGCGCCCCCTCGTGAGCACCTCTCGCCCCGCGGCCTTTCACGGAAACTTTCGAGCCTGTCTTAGGACATGCAGGTCCTGCCTGTGTTTGGCGCACGCCTCTTCCCGAGCTGCTGGGCACGGCTGAGGGGGGAGGCCGAAGACACGGACAGTAACGTGTTT
>NW_011889150.1:313788-318508 GCF_000151845.1 Pteropus vampyrus
GGCAGACGGAAGTGACGTTCTGTCTCGGGGTTGGGGGGAGTCGGCCCCGTCTCGACCCACCGTCCCATTGCAGGGACCGGCTGTCGGTGACGTGTTCCAAAGCCAGCGACTGCCCTGCATGTCCTCGGAGACGGCTGGTGGCCGCTCTGCGTGATGCTGTCCCAGCCACCCCCTCTGCCTCGCCCGTCACGTCCCCAGCCTCTCTGTCCTGGGAGCTCGTAGCACCGTCTGGCTCTCCTCGGTTATCTGCTTGGAAGCCTGACACAGGAGAGATGTGTGCAAACCGTCGAGCCACTCGGAGCTAGGTTTTCCTGGCGACTGGGCTGCCGCTCGGTTTGGGGTGGAGGTGGGGGTGTCACTGACGCTCGCCGTTTGAATTTGCTTTTCTCTGGTCACCAGTGAGAGGCAGTGTTCTCCAGTGCACATGCCGAGTGTGAGAGAACGCTGCTTCTCAGGGCACTCATGAGCCTCCAAAGGGATGGTAGGTCCCCAGGTCCTGGATGGCTTGGGTTTGTCCTCATGGGGGAGGGGCAGCCACCTTCCAGATCAGTAAACTGTGCCCGTGTCGGCTGTGGGGAGACCAGGCTGCGCCCCTCTGTCGTCCTCGCCCTGTGTGCTGGCCCCGGGGAGTTGGGGGGCGACAGGCCTCAGAAATGACCCACCCGGCTTCTTCTACTAGGGAGCAGCCTGTCAGATGGCCCCTCGTCCCTGTTTGCCCAGCCTCTGCTCTGGCTCCAGAACGTTCTGGAAGCAAGACCCATCACTTTGCTTACGTCACGGCCTTGAAGAGACCCCCGGATGCTGAGCCGTGAGCGCACAGGAGCCAGAGTGGCTGCAGGGAGGGCGCTGGCCTCGGCGTGGACGCCCCGCCCGGGCCCTTTCCCAGGACTGGGGTGCCAGGCTCCAGAAAGCCGTCCGGGAGCTGAGCAGGATCTGCGTCTTTCTCAGCTCCATCTCGATGACATTCTAGGCCCTGGAGATTTCAACGCCGGGCCCTGGCAGAGCGCGGGACGAGCTGGTGTATGGCACAAAGCGTCTCCGCCATCACCCCGCTGGATCTGCATAAATGACAGCCGGGAGGTGGTCCTGGGACTCGACCTGTGCCCTTGGCCTCAGGGGGCGCTCTCCAGGGTCTGAGGCTTGAGCGTCGCGGCTCCAGACCCTGGGTAGTGAGGTCCTGGGCTCCGGGTTCCCTTCACTCTTCCTCTTCAACGCTGCCCGTCCCCCCGCAGGCCCAGCGACGGCGTCCGCGCCCCCTCGTGAGCACCTCTCGCCCCGCGGCCTTTCACGGAAACTTTCGAGCCTGTCTTAGGACATGCAGGTCCTGCCTGTGTTTGGCGCACGCCTCTTCCCGAGCTGCTGGGCACGGCTGAGGGGGGAGGCCGAAGACACGGACAGTAACGTGTTTCCTGCCAGGCACGCGTGTTCTAGAAGCGGACCGAGGTGACGCCAGCCCGCATCCTGGCGTCAGCGACGCATCCTGGTTTCTTCACGTTTATGCCGCCCCGGACACCTGCAACGCGCAGGTTGCTCTCGGAGCCGCCTGAGCAAGGCGGGGGCAGGACTCGTCCCATTTACAGCCGACGTCTGAGGGACAGGTCTTCAAAGAACTGAACTCAGGTCCTCGCTCCTCCTCCCTGTAACACTGCACTAAAGGGCTTTATGGGCCAGGGTTCTCCAGAGAAACCACCAGTGGGACACACACGTGCACACGCACGCACATGTGTGCACACGGACATGCACACACTCGTAAGCACACATGCGTGCTCACACACACGCACATGCACACACGCACGTGCACGCACGCGCACCCCCCGCCGTCATCTGCACGGCATTGATGCTGGCGCCGCGGCCCAGCCACACCGAACCGTGCGGCCGGCCAGCCCAGGGCTCGTGGGCTTTGGACAGCGCCCCTGCCTGCTGGCGGAGCGGATTTTTCTGAGGAGGCCGGAAGAGGGTAGTGGGTGGGGGTGTGCGGGGAGGAGGTCGCCTGCGGAGGGGGTGGTTATGTGTTGGTGTCCCAGGGCCCTACGGAGGGCTGAGCTGACCCCCTGCCTCACAGCTGTGCTCTTGGCGGACCCGGGCAAAACCCCACTTCTCGACCTGCTGGACGGGGAGGCCTCTGCCTGCCCCTCACCCTCCCACATCTCGGGGCACTGGCCCCCACAGAGTGGGCGCGACCCAGTGCCAAGGCTCGGCGCAGTCGCCGAGGTGGGCAGAGCGGAAGCCGCCGATTCCAGAAACACCGCAGACGCCTTTGCCGCCGGGGTGTCACGGCAGCCCGGCCACTCTGCTGGATGGCGTGGGCTCGGGGGTGGGGCCGACAGGGCGCCAGCCTCGTCATCCGAGCCCCTGGAACCTCGCGAGGCCGGGGTTTCTGTTTTACATTTAAGGCCGTGGGTGGACGCCTTGAAACTTGAGAAACTGTTACTTCAGCTCTTAAAATCGTCGTGGACTAAACAGTCCCCGCCTGGGCCTCCACCTTAGGAACGAGGCTCCTCGTTGGACGGCTTAGCCTGGCTTGACGGCGACTGGCCAGCTCTGGGGCACAGGCTCCTTCAGCGCCAGCCCGGTGGGGATGGCCATGCCCTCGGCTGGGTGTGGTGTGGGGAGCCATCTGTCCCTGCCTCTCCTCCCCATGCCCGATCCTCACCTCCAGTCTGGGAACTTAAAGCTGTTTGTAATGTGCAACAAGGGTGCACAATGAAATTCTGGTGGGCGTGGACAGCCAGCCCCAGGGGACACGCAGGAGCCTGCAGCTGTCCCTGGGGCCTCCCGCCGGTCCCCCCTCGCCCACCTCACCCGGAGCCTTGGAATTGGACACAGACCCCCGAGCTGCAGCCACGGGCGCCGTGGGGAAGCTGGGCGATGGGCCTGTGAGCAGGCAGACTCCTCCCAACAGGCGTCAACCCCCGGGGGCACCTGGCCAGGGCGATCGCTCTCTGCCCAGCACGAGAGGCTGAGCCCGAATCTGGGCGCCACCCTGCCCCCAGGTCAGGAGCTGCCCCAGGTGGCACGTGCAGACATGCAGAGACGTCCCCCGCCACCCTAGGCCTGGGGGTGGGGCGTGAGCCCCGGGACCCCATCACAGTGATCTGCTGCTCGTGTCGGCTGCTGGGTGGAGGGCCGACCTGCCCGCGCCTCGCCCAGCATGGCCGTGCTGCAGCGTGACCAGGGCGGCCCCTGGGAAGGCAGGTGGGTCCCAGGTGCGGTGGGGCAGCCTGGACCCTGGGAACCGTGCGGCATGGCCGGGAGGGCCGGCTTGGTGGGGAGCTGTGTCCCGGAGCCCCATCTAGAAAGAGGAAACCAGAGAGGCAGCTGCCACCACCGGAGCTCACGTGGCCCTGGCGACCACGGGCCCTGCCGCCTTCCCGCCACCTCCCTCTGCAGCAGCGCGTGGGGCGTGTTGCTCTCGTCCGACCCCTACGAGGGGCAGTTGGCCCCGTCTGAGCGGGCGGGGTGGGTGCTGCCCGCCCACGAGAGCAGAGATCTGGGTGGTTGTAGTGAAGGGGCGGCCCACAGAGGCCCGGGGCCGGGGCGGCCACGTGCCCATGGCACGTCGGGACTGAGAGAACGGTCCGTGCGTCTGTGTGTCCTCGGCCTTCTCTGGCCTCCGGCCACGCTGGGCCTTGCCTGGAACCGGATGGTGGTGTCCCTGTGCCCCGGCTCCCGCTCAGGGCTGGGGTGGGGTCCGGCTGCCCGGTGTGACTCTGGAGTGTTCCGTCTCCTCCAAAAGCCCGCGTGGACCCTGCGCCCGCTGTCCCCTCTGCCGTCCGTGGACTTCCGCTGCTCTACCTGCAGAAGGGGCTGTCCCCACGTCCCACCTCCCTGACCTCTTCCTCTGGGACCTGAGTGACCACACAGACGGCCCGACCCTGACCTCCTCACCCCGGGGGCCTCGTCCTGGACCCCTCAGCTGGGCCTTCCTGCGGGCTCACACTTACCTCATCACCGACCGTGCAGCGCCCTCCTGCCCCCGCCCCGACCCTGATCCTGATCCCGACCCCGACCCCGACCCCCGACCCCTGACCCCAGTCCCCATTGTGCCACCTGCCGCTCTCTTCCCGCCTTCGTGGCCTCCGTGCCCGGCTCACAGCCAGCGCCTCCTTGGTCACCTGGGCAGACGAACCATCATCCAAGCATCGATCTGTGAACTTATCTGAACACGTTCGACACGGTCTTTTTTGAACCATAAACACCACTATTTATTTGTCGTCGCGTCACAGTCGACATACTACAGTGTGTTAGTTTCAGGCGCACCGCGAAAAGGCCCAGTGTCTGTACCCAGCGCGAAAGGGCCCCTCAGCGCGTCTGGGTAGCGCCCGCCGCCCCGCACCGCCACACGTGCTTCTCCTGCGGTGAGAACTGCTAAGCTTCACAACCTTAGCCGGTTTCAAACACGCAGCTCAGTGTTATTCACAAACATGGTCCGGGGCTGACTCGCTAGCCAGGTGCGCCTCCCTCCGTGCTGACCCCTCGGGTGCTCGGCTGGGGGAGGGGAGGCCTCGGACCTGCAGGCCTGGGGGAGGCCGCCCCGCGGAGGTCCCCAACCAGACACCTGCACAAGTGGGCAGGGGTCTGACGAGAGGGGACGTTTCTTGTGAGCTCTGGACCGTAGGGAAGGAGGGTGACCGCATGAGGACACTGACTGTGCGAACCAGCCCTAGCCCGCCCTGCGTGTGGGCCCCGGACGCCCCCGGCCAGCGGCATGCGGGCTTCA
>NW_011889150.1:319113-319973 GCF_000151845.1 Pteropus vampyrus
CGCGAAAAGGCCCGGTGTCTGTACCCAGCGCGAAAAGGCCCGGTGTCTGTACCCAGCGCGAAAGCGCGTCTGGGTAGCGCCCGCCGCCCCGCACCGCCACACGTGCTTCTCCTGTGGCGAGAACTGCTAAGCTTCACAACCTTAGCCGGTTTCAAACACGCAGCTCAGTGTTATTCACAAACGTGGTCCGGGGCTGACTCGCTAGCCAGGTGCGCCTCCCTCCGTGCTGACCCCTCGGGTGCTCGGCTGGGGGAGGGGAGGCCTCGGACCCGCAGGCCTGGGGGAGGCCGCCCTGCGGAGGTCCCCAACCGGACACCTGCACAAGTGGGCGGGGGTCTGACGAGACATGAGGCGGCCTCTGACGAGAGGGGATGTTTCTTGTGAGCTCTGGACCGTAGGGAAGGCGGGTGACCGCATGAGGACACTGACTGTGCGAACCAGCCCTAGCCCGCCCTGCGTGTGGGCCCCGGACGCCCCCGGCCAGCGGCATGCGGGCTTCAAGGTTCAGCTTCCGTCACTTCTCCCGAACCCGACCCTCGGCCAGGCTGCCGGATCAGCGCCCTGTGTGTGGTCCACACTGCTCTGGCCTTGGGGCTGTGGGTGTGAGCTGGTGGGGACCGGTGCCCAGTCACCCCCACCCCCTCTGAGGCCTGAAGCAGGAGCCAGGGCCCAGGGCTGCGACATGGAGGCCCGGCCTCCTACCCCCAAAGCAGGGCTGAGGGGATCCCCAACGCAGGTGATGGGGGGTCTGTTTGGAGGATGGCGTCCGGACCTCTGCGTGCTTCCTGCAGAGGCGCAGGACACAAGGACGTAGGAGAGCTCGCGGCCCGTGTCCGTCCAGCCTCCCTGCCACAGTGTGC
>NW_011889150.1:320023-320337 GCF_000151845.1 Pteropus vampyrus
GCTGGATCAGCGCCCTGTGTGTGGTCCACACTGCTCTGGCCTTGGGGCTGTGGGTGTGAGCTGGTGGGGACCGGTGCCCAGTCACCCCCACCCCCCTCTGAGGCCTGAAGCAGGAGCCAGGGCCCAGGGCTGCGACATGGAGGCCCGGCCTCCTACCCCCAAAGCAGGGCTGAGGAGATCCCCAACGCAGGTGATGGGGGGTCTGTTTGGAGGATGGCATCCGGACCTCTGCGTGCTTCCTGCAGAGGCGCAGGACACAAGGACGTAGGAGAGCTCGCGGCCCGTGTCCGTCCAGCCTCCCTGCCACAGTGTGC
>NW_011889150.1:321126-322628 GCF_000151845.1 Pteropus vampyrus
CCCAAACTCCACCTGGGCGACCCCTTGTGTCTTGTCTTAGAACAGTTCCCGGCAGATGGACAGTATCAGTCAACGCCCGCCGTTCCTATGACGAGGGACGGAGAAACGACAGTCAAAGACATAACGGAAGAAAATCGCGCCAATTGGAAATGCGCTCGGCCGCGGGAGAGAGACACACCCGGGCGGGTACGTGAACGACCAAATGCCGCTTCGTCCACACTGAGAACCTCCGCAGAGCTGTCAGAATGAAGCTGCGTGCACGTCCACTCGGCGTGACCTACAAAACGTGCCGTTACTGGAATAAAACCAGTTGCCGAGAAAATGTAGAGTGTGACCCATTTTTAAAAATCTTGGTCCTCAAGTATCCTGCTGGACAGGCACTGGGGGCCCCCAAGGGGTGACACTCGTGAAGGCACAGAGTCAGGAGCAGAGAGGTCCTCTTTCCTGCGGCGTCATTTGAGTCTTGAGGCCACCTGGGAGGCGAGCGGGAGGCAGCGTCAGCCGTCTGCTCACTTGCAGAGGAGGCTCCGTGAGCTCCCCGAGCTCTCAGCACCAGCTGGCACCTGGCCTTCTCTATTCCCTACATACTGTGCCAAGCCACCCAGGGGACCCAGAGTTCCCCGGGGTCCAGCACTGGGCAGGTGGAGACTTCTGGGGGCCAGGACCAGGGCTGCCTTTGCGGCCTGGCAATACCAATGACCGTCAGTCAGTCCACTACCCAGAAACACGCAAACGCCCTTCTGGTCCCACCTCTCCTTCTGTGGCAGAAGCGTCTTTGGTTTCCAGGCAGCGGCTATGTGTTGGCACAGTCAGAAGGCAGGAGCGGCCTGGCCCCCGTGCAGGACGCTGGCTTCCTGTGTGTCCTCCCCACCGGCCCCAGTCGCTGATCTGGTGACCGAGCACAGCTGTGTCCCTGGATCTCTGCCGAGTGTGCCGAGGCTGCAGGTCGGGCTGACACCTCCTGGGCCCTGAAAAGCCGACTCCCGTTCTCGTTGCCCTGAATTGTGCATTCCTACCACGTTCCCCAACCACTCTGCCTTTCTTTGAATTTCTTGTGGGGCTGTGACTTGCTGACCGGAAGACGGGTTTGCAGGACGAAGAAGCAGGGGTCAGAGGGGCGCTGGGGGCAGCTGGCCTGGAGCCTGGAGCCAACAGCTTCCTTTCCGTGACACGAGAGCACATGCACGTCTAGTGTCTGTGTGTGTGCGTGCGCGTGCGTGCGGAGCCTTGGCATAGGAGGCAGGCCAGGCAGGAGCTGGCTGTACCCAGGAAGGTGTCCTGAGGCCCCACCTGCCCCTGGGGCCCAGGTGTCCGGCGTGTCCTGGAAGAGGGCTGGCATGGGCAGGGGGATGGAGAGCGAGAGCCCACCCTGCCAGGAGGGACTCTCCCCACGCCCGCCCCTCTGGGACGGGAGCAGCGCTGGACTGTGTGGAGAACCAGTAAGAGGCTCCTTCCCTCACGGCAGGGAGGGGACGCACGAGAAGGCGTGGTCTGGGATGCAG
>NW_011889150.1:324223-328212 GCF_000151845.1 Pteropus vampyrus
GGGGGGCCCTTGGGTCCCGGAGGCTCGCCTGTAAGACGCCCGCTCTGAGACGTGTGTCCCGAGGCCCCGCCGCTTGCAGCTCAGGAGAGTGACACCTGCGGGTATGGCCGGGAGCACCCGGTGCAGGGCCCCGCCGAGTGCGGTGAGGGACCCACCGCGGAGCTTCGCAGGCGAGAAGCATGAAGCGGGAAGCGACTGAGCGACAGAAGCTGAGCTTCGTGACCCTGCCTCGTTTTCAGCCGCGCCGAGGAGACGACGCTCTCGTCGGACGTCAGACCCCGGACGCCCGCGGTGCAGGGGCCGCGCGCGCACTGTGAGGTCACAGCCGCCCAGACAGGGTCGCGGCCGGCGCTGTCCGCTCGGCCCCGGCCTGGGGCCGGTCCTGCCTCCCCACCGCCGGCTGTAGGCTGCCAGACGCTCACTTCCAGCCCTTCTTCTAAATAAAAGAACTTTAAGGCTAGAAATTTTCCTAAAATTTTAATGTTAACTACATCCATCAGTTTCGATATGTGTAGCCTTTTCATAATGTTTCAGTTCTAAAAATTTTTTAATTAAAAAAAATTTTAAGTTTAATCTATGACTCCTGAGGTAATCATGTAGAAATGTGGTTTTAAAATTATAAAAATTACATAATTTTAACGGTAGGTTTCTAACTTAAAGTGGTCAGTTCTCCTAAGTGTTGCGTATGTACTTGAGAAGAATATATATTTTATAACTGTTAGGTATTGGATTCCACACGTTTTCATCACATCCAGCTTATTGTATGACTCAGATCTTCCACATTTTTATTACGTGTCTGACTTTTCAGGTAGTGGGAGGGCTGTATTAAAATTTCTTACTAGGATGGCACTTACCATTTCCCATTAGAATTCCACTGGTCTCAGCCTTACACATTTTAAGGTCATATTAGGTCCATTCTGTTTAGAATTTTTGTTTTCCCGCTGAAGCGAACTTCTACCATTATTCACTAGTGAGTCCTGCTTTTCTCCGATCGTTTTAGCCTTCGAATTAAGTTTTCCGTAGATGAGATTCCTCGTTACCTTTTACGACTTTTTATTTACATAAGTTTTACACATTTTTAAACAGCCTATAACTGGGTTAAAACTGAAAAATCTAATCTCACCACGTTTTTAACTGTCAAATTTTGTCCATTTGTTTCTTTGTGACTCTGCTACATTTTGAATTTTTTCAGCCATCTTATTTTGTAGTTTCTCCGGGCTCCGCATTTCCCTGCCTCCCGCTGCCTTCAGAACTGGTTACTATATTCCATGTTCTCTCCTCTGTCTTGAACTGTTGCCAAACTGCGATCTGTTTCATCCCTCTGGGGGCTTCCCTGGGAATTTCAGGAACAGACTGAACTCAAAGCCTGAACTCAGTTTAAACACTGGCTCTGCCCGGGAGCAGTGAGCGAGCCGAGACACTTAGGATGTTTTGAGTTTCCTCACGTCGCCAACGGCACCGCCGTGGTTCACGATTACTTCTCTCGTCCAATCAGGGTGTTATGATTGTCGTCTCTGTGCCAGCGGTTACGGGGACTGACGCACGATTCAGTCCTTCCTCGCCCACTGTGCCCCGCCCCCGCGTCTGGAACGTTCCCTTCTCCCGAGGCCGTCCTGCGCAGCTTCTCCGGGGATGGGGCTGTTGGAGGCAGGCTCTTGCCCCTTCCACTTATCCTAAGAGCCCAGAGCTCGGGGTGTGACTTAGCGCGATGAACCCCAGAAGATGTTGCACAGACTGGAGATGTCACTCCCAAATGACGGTCACCCTGAGAACGGTCTAAGTGTTAACCGCACCAGGAACGCAGGGAGCGGGTCTTTCCCTGGCATTGCCCCTGCGGCCCCGCTGCCCTTCCTGGGCCGTGGGCCACTCCGCACGGCACGGGCGCCTGCTCCCGGGGCGCTTGGTTGGCCGTCGTTCTATCACATTCTCCCGGTGTCTCACCGTCTCCAGCCCAGCTTGGGCTCCTTCCCCCAGCCTCTTGGGGATCGGCTGTGGCCATTCAACACGTGTGATTCCTGAGGCCTCTAAGGCTCCTGGTGATGAGGGATGAGGCTTTCGGGGACTCTCCTCCTTCTGGCCAGAGTGACAGGTCCTCCTGTGGCTTCCGGCCCTGCCCACCTTTCCTTCCCTGCTGACCAGGTCCCGGGCTATCAGTCTCCAGCAGGGACAGTGGAGTGGCCCAGACCTCACCTCGCAGGGCCTTGGGTCAGGGGCCTGGGGCTGAGAGGACATTGGCGGGAGCCGGCTTGAGCCCTACCGCCCACAGCGGCGGCGAGTCCGCTCCCAGCTTCCCGCCATTTTCGTCCTTAAAAACGGTCGGGCGGCACGGACGGGAAGGGCTGCTCCAGTCGCTCGTGAAGAACCGTCTTCCGGGCAGCAGGCTGCACTTTCCCGATACTTGAAGCAGCAGAGTTAGAAACGAAAACTCGAAGGAAGTTAATCTCTGACGAATGGGGTTTGGCCGCCGTGAGTAACTGCTGCAGAGAAAGGGGTTCGGCTTCCTCTGCACCCCCCGCAGACCCTGCCGACCTGGGCGGATGAAGCAGACTTCAGAGCTAGCTGGGCACGCAGAAGGCGACTCGGTCAGCACAGTAGGTGCCCGGGCCCTGGGCTGCCCCGGGGGCGAGGACTCTAATGTCTCTGACTGGTCTGAGCGCTCATGAGCCACAGGAAACGCCTCCCCAGATAGCTCAGTGGCAGGGAGAACCTCGTGACAGCCCCTGTGGCCTTGGAGTCACTCTGGAACAAGGGACCAGAAAGTGCCATTAGAGATCTGGATGTGACAGCCGCGTTGGCCCCAGCTCTGGGACCGCGGCGAAGCTGCTTCCTCTGAGCCTAAATCCATTTTTAAAAAGACCTCCACCCATTTGTAATGGAAATATATTCATTTTACGGTGCATCGAACTTTCTCGTTTGGGGTAAATTGGGAAGGATAAGTTGTGAACAGGTTAAAAGAATGTGCTGTTTGCAAGACGACGTAATGAACACAGTACTTAGTCATTTTTAAACTCGATACTTTCACTGAAGTGTCATGGAAACGTGCTGGAACCAGGCCCCTGTGTGATCACACAGCTGGCACCTCTGTGCAGCCACCGCCGACGGCACGGAACAAGTGGCCGCGGGGGACCCAGAGGTCCTCACGCCCCTCCCTGGTCCTCTCGTCTGCTTCCTCCTCTTCTCGCCTTTGAGCCCCTTTGCCGTTGGCCCCGAGAACACGCGCCAGCGGCGCCTGCGGCTGCAGCGTTTACCCCGAGATAACTCGCGGATGCCAGCCCCACCCTCGCCCCACAGTTCGCCGCGAAACACCTCGCTTTCCCCATCCTCCCATCGCTCCGGCATCTCCATCGTCTTAGGGATCCAACGACATCGTCCTGGTCACAGCTTTCCGTTTTCAGTAGCGGCGTTTCCACCCGCAAAACGCAGTCATTCTGGATCGCTGAAAACGTCAGACCCTGGAAAGCCTGGCGTTCCCACCGCGGGGTTACGCGACCGCCTCCGCGGGCTGCTTGTCCCCAGACGGGAAGGGCGAACCCTTGCGCTAGCTCCGTCCGCACGTCCCCATTCAGCACGTGCTCCCCGATGTCCGGGGCTCGCGCCCAGCACCGTTTGTGACATGCCCTGCGTGGCGGGAGGCGGCAGTTCGCGCTCTGTAAGACGCGACCGCGCTCCGGCTGGTTCTGGCAAGGACGGGACGCGGCGTCTCGGGGGACGCGCGGCCGCGTGGGGACACAGGACAAGTGCCATTCTTCTGATGGCCGAGAGCGCTCCGTGCCAACCGCACGGGGATGGAAGTTCGGTCTCAGGTTTCAGGTTTTTAAACACCCAGCTCCTCGAGCTCTAACTGGTTTGTCAGTAAGTTTGGAGCTGGCTTGGCCAGTGTCCCTGGAGGACTCTGGGGACCGTTCCAGGACCTCGGAACAGCAGGACTTCCGGCCGCCAGCCACGGCTGCTTCCCCCAGGTGAACTCGGGTGCTCGTCTGCCCTCCCGG
>NW_011889150.1:330107-330484 GCF_000151845.1 Pteropus vampyrus
GTGGCAAATAATGGTGATCTCATTCCCGCTTTTCTAATATTCTGCTAAGAAAAATGATTTTTTAATTTTTATTTTTTTATAATTCAGACAATTTTAAAAAATCAATTTATTTATTTAAATTAGTTTCAAGTATACAGTACATTGGTTAGACGTCTATATAGTTCATAAAATGATCCCCCCATTTGCTCCCTCCCTCCCCTGGCCCTCCACCTGCCATCATATCAATGCTGACTGCATTCCCTCTGCTGTGCCCGCATCCCTGTGACCAGCTATCAGGTACTGATTTGTACTTCTTTAACCCTTCACCCCATTCTCCCAGCCCCCTAACCCCCCTCCCCTCCGTCCATCATCAAATTGTCCACTATATTTGTGAGTCT
>NW_011889150.1:330734-337550 GCF_000151845.1 Pteropus vampyrus
GTTTTAATTTGCATGGTTAGCAACCTTGAGCATCTTTTCATATGTCTATGAGCCCTCTGTATTTCCTCCTTGGAGAAGTATCTGTTCAGGTCTTCTGCCCATTTTTTAACTGGATTGTTTGTTTTTGTTGTCGTTGAGTTGTATATGTTCTTTATATATTTTGGATATTAACTCCTTATCAGATGTATCATTAGCGAATATCTTCTCCCAAACAGTCGGTGGTCTTTGTTTTGTGGAGGAGCTTCCTCTGCTGTACGAAAACTTCTTAGTTTGATGTGGTCCCATTGGTTTATTTTTTATTTTGTTTCCCTTGCTCGAGGAGATATATCCGAAAAGAAATTCGTTAGTAACCTCAGAGAGTTTACCGCCTATGTTTTCTTGGTCTTACATTTACGTGCTTAATCCACTTCGAGGCTCTTCCTGTATACGGTGTAAGAAGACGGTTCAGCTTCTTGGTTTTCGCATGTGTCTGTCCAATTTTCCCAACACCATTTACAGAAGAGACTGTCTTTGCCCCATTGTATATTCTCACCTCCTTCGTCATATATTAAGTGAGCGTCTAGGCGTGGATTTGTTTCTGGGCTCTCTATTCTGTTCCATTGATCAATGGGTCTGTTTTTATGCCAGCACCATGCTGTTTTGATTACTGTAGCCTTGTAGTATAGTTTGATACCAGGTAATGTGACACCTCCAACTTTGTTCTTCTTTCTCAAGATTGCCGTGGCTATTCAGGGTTTTTTATGGCTCCGTATAAATTTTAGGATTATTTGTTCTAGCTCTCTGAAAAATGCCATTGGTATTTTGAGAGGGATGGCACTGACTCTATAGATCGCTTTAGGTGGTATGGCCATTTTAACGATGTTGATTCTTCCTACTCATGAACACGGTATATGCTTCCATTTATTTGTATCTTCTCCAGTTTCATTTTTCAATGACTTAGAATTTTCTGAAAACAGGTCTTCTACCTTCTTGGTTAATTTGATTCCCAGGTATTTTATAGTTTTCGACGCAATTGTAAATGAGATTGTTTTCCTAATTTCTCTTTCTGAAAGTTCATCATTGGTGTATAGAAATGCCACTGACTTCTGAGTATTTATTTTGTAACCTGCTACTTTACTGAATTCATTGATCAGTTCTAACAGCTTTTTGGTGGAATCTTTAGGGTTCTCTCTATATAGTATCATGTCATCGGCAAATAACGAGAGTTTTACTTCTTCCTTTCCAATTCGGATGCCTTTTATTTCTCTTTCTTGTCTTATTAAGATGTTAGCTGTAGGTTTGTCATATATGGCCTTTATTATGTTGAGGTATGTTTTCTCTATTCCCACTTTGTTGAGAGTTTTTATCATAAACGGATGATGGATTTTGTCAAACGTTTTCTCTGCATCTATTGATCTGATCATATGGTTTTTATCTTTCAATTTGTTAATGTGGTGTATCACATCAATTGATTTGCGGATATTGAACCAACTTTGCATCCCAGGAATAAATCCAACTTGATCATGGTGTATGATATTTTTAAAGAGTTGCTGAATTCAGTTTGCTAATATTTTGATGAGGATATTTGCTTCAATGTTCATAAGAGATACCGGCCTATAGTTTTCTTTTTTTGTAATGTCTTAGTCTGGTTTTGGAATCAAGGTAATGGTGGCCTCATAAAAAGAGTTAGGGAGCCTTCTCTTTTCTTGAATTTTTTGGAATAGTTTGAGAAGAACAGGTGATAATTCTTCTTTGAATGTTTGGCGACATTCGCCTGTGAAGCCATCTGGTCCAGGACTTTTGCTTTTTGAGAGGTTTTTGATGACTGATTCGATTTCATTGGTGGTAATCGGACAGTTCAGATTTTCTGTTTCTTCTTGACCGTCTTGGGAGATTGTACGTTTCTAGGAATGTGTCCATTTCTTCCAGATCGTCCAATTTGTCGGCGTATAATTGCTCATAGTATTTTCTTATGATCCATTGTATTTCTGTGGAGTCCGTGGTCATTTCTCCTCTTTCATTTCTGATTTTATTTATTTGAGTCCTCTCTCTTTTTCCCTTGATGAGTCTGGCTAAGGGTCTGTCAATTTTGTTTATCCTTTCAAAGAACCAGCTCTTGGTTTCATTAATCTTTTGTATTGTTTTTCTAGGCTCTATTTCATTTATTTCCACTCTGATCTTTATTATTTCCTTCCGTCTATTCACTCTGGGCTCTGTTTGCTGTGTGTGTGTGTGTGTGTGTGTGTGTGTGTGTGTGTGTGTGTGTGTGTGTGTGTGTGTTTTTCTAGTTCTTTTAATCGTAGGGCTAGATTGTTTATTTGAGCTTTTTCTTGTTTCTTGAGGTCGGCCTGTACTGCTATGGATTTCCCTCTTCGAACGGCTTTCTCTGCGGCCCCTAAATTTTGAGTAATTGTTTTCATTTTCATTTGCCTGTAGGTGTCTTTTGATTTCTTCCTTGATCTCATTAACGACCCGTCCGTTGTTTAGGTGTCTTTTGATTTCTTCCCTGATCTCATTAACGACCCGTCCATAGCATGTTATTTTGCCTCCATGTGTTTGTGTATTTTCCTTTTTTTATTCTGGTAATTGATAGCTAGTTTCATAGCATTGCGATCAGAGAAGGCGATTGATATGATTTTAATCTTCTTAAATTTATTGGGGCTTGATGTGTGTCCTATCATGCGGTCTGTCCTTAAAAATGTTCCACGTGCACTTGAGAAGAATGTATATTTTGCTGCTAAGAAAAATTATTTTTAAAATCCTTGTAAAGAAAGCAGAAGGGGGCCGCCGTCCGCTGGCATCGCACGGGACCACTGCCTAACCGGCCCACCGGGGGGTGACGCCCGGAGCTCCACCTCACGGGCCACCCGGGGGTGGCTCCTGTCTCTGGCGGAGCATGTCTACGCTGCCACGTCGCGTTTGGGGCAGCGTCCAGGGGGAACCTGTGGTCCGCTTGGCAGGGACGGTGTGGCCGCCGGTCTTTCCGAGAGCAAGAACCGCAGACGTGGGCAGCGTCGCCCCAGAGGACGCCGACCAGGGTCCGCGTGTCCCTGCGTCCCCGCTCTTGTTCCGACTCTCCTTTCGCGGGGCTTAGTAAGACCCGCGGCCTGGGGCTCCTGTCACCAGCTCAGCCACCATGCTGGTTCCCTCACTGACGAGTTGGACACGCCTGTGGCGCGTGCTCGCCGTGTACACGCAGGAGGGTCTTCCACATCACACTCTGGCCGACTCCACACGCGCGCTGCTTGGGGCTGACCCCAGGAGCACGGCTTGTCTCTGAAATAATTCCCTCCCAGTGTGTGACAAACGCGGCAGCTTCGTTCCAGGCCGTGGGTCCTGCCCCTTCTTCCGCGGCGAACGCTTCTGACCCACGCCGGCTGGTGACGGGCACGCAGGTGGCCGGTTAGAGCCAACGCAGGGAACATAGTGAGTGGGCTGCAGGTTAAGAAGCAAATTTTAAGGACTCCGCAGCATTTAAGGAGCCGAAAGGAGGTGCAGAGGGTGGGGACAAGCAGGTTAGAAGGAGACCGAGGGCAGAAGGCCTCCCGTTCATCGATGACACCCCCCGCCGGCCCCGGCAGCCGGGCCCTGCGCACTTGGCCGCCCCCCACAATGCGAGTGGTTCTAGGTTATTCTTCCCCTCCCCCTCCTCCATCCGCTCTCCACTCCGCACTGGCCATGGCTTAGACCAGCGGTGAAAAGCCGCGGAGCTGGAGGCAGGGGCGACTCTGACGGCAGCGGAACACGTTCGCCGCGGTTTCCCAGAGCTTCATGTCACCGGCCAGTGTTTCCATAAACCCTGCGTTTGTTTTTGTTGTCCTTTGCTGTTGTGCACTTGTCAGTAAACAGGACAGTGTTTTCCAGGGCTGTCTGTCTGCCCCGCCTTCTCTGGATCCCAGGCAGGGCTTGCTGTGTCCCCAGAGGATAGTGGCAGACCCTGGCGGGCAGGAAGCAGGGACATCTGAGGAAGGGGAAGCAGCTTCAGGCCTGGGCCTGGGGGCCTCAGGTGCCAGTCTCAGAGGTAGTCTCCAGCAGACGGGGACAGTGTCACGAGTTAGCCCCTCTCCTGGTCACCTCTTCCCAGGCTGCCTCACACAAGATGCTGATGTATGGGGCCAGCGCCCAAGCTGGGAACCATCAATTCAGGGCTGTGACGGCTGCGTAGCATGTGACCTTCTGGAACCGCCTCCAGGGCCAACTTCTGTGACAAATGGGCCGGTCATTTTCAGATCTCATTTTCCGGTCCCTCTGCTTCTCCGATCCCTCCAGGCCCTGTCTCTGCTCCCTCCTCCCTCCCCACAGAGCTGAGTGCCTGCAGATGTCTCCCTCTGTCACCGTCACCGTCACCATCACCCTGGGGAGCTGGGGCCGGTACCCTGGGGACTCCGGGTTTGAGGGCACCGCCCACCTCTCAGGGCCATGGTCCAAGCTGTCCGGGGCCTCCACCCCACCGCCCTTGCCCAGCCCCGGGGGACACCGTCCGGCCTGGCTCCCGCCCGCACGGCAGACCAGTGTCCATCATGTGCTGGCACGTGCGCTTGTCCCCAGAGCTAAGCGAAGCTCCCATTTCTGAGGTTTAAAATCTCCTGCGCTGTAGATCAGTGCCCGCCCCACACGACTCCGCCTTCCGATGACGGCCACTGGGCGGCTTGCGCCTCACCGACCGGCTGCTGACCGTCTGCCGGGGCGCTGGTCCCCAGGAACTCTACGGTTTCTGTGCTGCGGGGTGGGGGAGCAGCGGGGAGAGGGTGAGACGGGGGTGGCCCTTTTCTCCGTGGGTGATTCGGGCCTCACGGTCTGCCCTGCGCTGCCCCCAGGTCCTGTGTCACCAGGCCCGCTATCCTGTCACCGCCACCTCATGCATCAGAAAGCCCCTCCGCCCATCTCCTGTCCCAGCGGGGGCGGGGTCAGTGCGGGGGCGCGAGGCCCCCTTAGGCGTCCACCTGCCCAGGGCACCGCGGGCTCCAGCAAGAAGCTCAGTTGGCATCTTAACGAAGCTCCAGCCTGAGAGGGGCCCGGGGAGGGGTTAGAGAGGCCCCGTCCGTGCCGAGGGCACCGTGGGGGCCCAGGACCCTGGCGACGGCCCCGCCCACACCAGACGCGCTGACGGAGAAGGCTGCGCCCATTCTGCGTGGGGCGGCTGCGTTCCCTGCCGGCCCTGCGTGGAGCTGGACGTGTCAGTGACGAGTCTTATGGGTTCCTTGATTCTCGCTTTGCTTATGCTTCCAGCAGATACTCACTGAGCGCCTGATGGCCTGGGCTCTCCGCTCGGTTCTGTGCAAATGGAGCGGTTGCCCGCCTGCCTCCGGGGCCCGCGGAGGGAGAGACGGCGTGCACGGGCCGGAAGGAATGGCCACCAACGTGCCGGCTCCAGCGGCACGGGACATCTTCAGTTCTGGAGGTCGAAGTCTGGCGGGGGTCTCACCCGGCAGAGCTCCCGCTGCGTGCCTCCCGGAGGCTCCAGGGAGGGTCGTCCAGGCCTCTCCCAGATGCTAGAGGCCCCAGCCCTTGGCTCAGGACCCTGCTGTCCCCACCACCAGCAGCACGGCGTCTCTGGCCCTTCCCCCCGGCCCCAGCTCCCTCGGACTCTCTCCCACTTCTGTGGCCCCCATGGTTGCACGAGGCCCGCCCAGACCGTGCAGCACCAGCTCCCTGCTTTACGGCCCGCTCCTCAGCACACGTGGCTGTCCCTCGCTCTGTGACCTAACATAGTCCCAGGTTCCAGGGATCAGGATGTGAATGGCTTCAAGGGGCCATTATTCTGCCAACAACACAAGTCAGCAGACTAGTAAATGCAGTTTCATTCACTGTGACAGGTTCTCCGCAAACAATTAACGTGGCATCGTGACAGGAGGCCCCAGACAGGACGGCCCGTTTGAAGAAGAAACACTGTGACCTTTAAGTTAAGATAAAGAGGAGGCAATTAGGCAAGACGAAGAAGGGAAAGACAGCTACACCGGCACAGAAGACTCTCTCCACTGCAGATGGCAGCAACTTGTGCGTAGAACACCATAGACTCATCGGAGCAGCCATTAGAACTAATAAATGAATTCAGTGAAGTTGCAGGATGCAAATCCACACGCGGAAATCTGTCGTGTTTCCATACACAAACAATGAACCGTCTCGAAGGAAATTAAGGAGACAATCTTATTTACAATAGCCACAGAAAGAAGAAAATGCTGGGGAACCAATTTAGCTAAGGGGGCGAAGGAGCTCCACGCTGAATGACAAAACACTGGTTAACGGAGTTAGAGAAGTCGCAAGGAGATGGAGATGCACCCCGGGCCTGCGGGTTAGACGACTCGACACCACAAATGTCCTCACCACCCATGCTGTTGGCAGACACGACACAGCCCATCCAGACCCGAACGGCACTCTCTACAGAAATAGAGAGACCCGTCTTCAAATTCACGCGGAGCCACGGACTCCGCGAACAGCCTACGCGATCTCGAGACAGGTGCACGAAGCCACAGGCATCGTGTCTGATTTCCAAACACGTCACAAAGCTACGGTAACTTGGGAAAACAGTCTCTTCAGCAAACGGTGTCGGAAAAGCTGGATTTCCACGCACAAGGGAATGAAATTAGACCCTTATCCGACACCGCGCACAAAACCGAACTCGAAATGAACCGAAGATGGAGAAGCGGAAGCTGACGCTGAAAGTCCCGGATGATACGCAGAGGGCCGCACGACACTGCCCTCGGCACTGACGGCCGTGACGCCAAACGCTCGGGCCACGAGAGCGAAAACAGACGCGGGGGACCAAGAGCCCAGAGAGATAGGACAGCCTATGGGACAGGAGAAATACCTGCCAGCCAGGTACGTAAGGGTTTACTA
>NW_011889150.1:340660-340972 GCF_000151845.1 Pteropus vampyrus
CCCCGAAGGAGATTCAAGTTGTCCATGTTCCTTATTCAACCAGAATGTCCAGCAATGGGCACAGTCCTTCCCGTGGGGTCTACGCACACATGGTATCCGGTTTGTTGGTCCCAATGTTCCTGGTTCTGAATGAACCGCTGACCTTGGCTTGCTTACGCGGAAGTAATGGATAGTCAGCTCAGGCAGTAAGTTCCCACGATTAATGACACATCGAAAGCACTTTCTGGATGACGCTCAGGCAGTGTTTCCGTGAGCACGGAAGCCAAGCCCTCGCAAAGCCGGGCGAGCTGGTCAGACCCGTCTGGCCCAACA
>NW_011889150.1:341022-344623 GCF_000151845.1 Pteropus vampyrus
CACTTTCTGGATGACGCTCAGGCAGTGTTTCCGTGAGCACGGAAGCCAAGCCCTCGCAAAGCCGGGCGAGCTGGTCAGACCCGTCTGGCCCAACAAGAGGACACCAGGGGACTTGTTGAGGCTCAGGCGGCAAGACTGGAGATCATCTCGCTAACGCCCATGTCGCAGGTGCGAGGGCGTGCCGGACGCGGGGTGACCACCCGCCCCTGAGCCGGACACGGGGCGGGGCCCGGCCACTTCGGACTGGGGCAGGGTCCGAGGACCGTATGAGTCTCAGCTGGACAGCACCGTGGTCAGACATTACAGACCTTGCGATGTGCCCCCCGCCCCCCTGTAAGTCTGGCACCCACCTGGCACCGCACGGTTGTCGCGATATTACCGTGTTCCCTGTGCTCCTCCCTTGGGCTCCTGGGCCTGGGAGGTAAGCTCCAGGGAGGCCGGCCCCGCCCTTCGCGTGTGCTGCTGCGTGGCCCCAGACGTGGCACGTGGTCCGTGCTCGCTGGAAATCGCAGGCCGAGGGAAGCGGGGATGAGAACATTCCTGCTCAGCACGTTTTCCCCACAGCAGGTGCGCTACGCCTTCTCGAACCACCTGCTTCGCGCAATCGGTGCTACCGGTGACCCGCACTCGATGTGCCCAGATCTCGTAAGTGGGACAGAAGCCGAAGAGCACCCCCTAAGACGGTGCCAATGCCCTTGCCGCTTCCAGGAGCGGATCAAGGTCGCCGATTCGTTGAAAGAATCCCAAAGGGCCTCTGACCTCAATTTTTATAATTTCCTCCCTGAAATTCAAGAGGAACTTCCTAGCTGCTCCCTATTATCCCTTCGTTGCTCAGAAAAGTTAAAGTTTAAGTGGCAATTCTCTCTAGAATTTAATATCTGTTCCCAAACATCCTCGGTTTAATTGCTAACTGATTCTTCAGAAAATTGAATCTCTGTATCACGTTGTTTTCACGCACCGACGGCCTGGGAAAGCTGGCAGAGGCCCCGCGAAGGCGAACCCCGTCCGCGCCTCACGCTGTGAGCGCTTTATTAGCAAAGTTCCTGGCGGAGGTTTGCCTTCCTTTGAATTTTTGCTCCCGCTTTACGTTTCTACCCGAAAGCCCTGAATGGGATCAACGCGAGCGAAAGCCGGGACTTAAGCGTCGACGCGTCTCCCACCCGCCTTCGCAGCTGCCCCCACGTGTCCCTTCAGACGCGGGGAGGGGCCACCGGGGACGCCGGTGTGGACGAGAGACGCCGGAGGCCCGCACACCCAGCGTCCGGTCTCGTTCTTCCCGAGGGGACAGCTGCGTGCCGCAGTCGCCTCCCCCCCTGGGCCCCCGCGTCCTGTCTGTGCAGCAAGGGCTGGCCCCCAGGGACCCTGGCGTGTTTGGTCCAGGCTTCTGCCCAGAGGAGCCTTTATTCCCAGAGAAAAGTGCCGGCCGCTGACGCGCCGTGCTGCGGGCAGGCGGGCTTGTCCCCTAGACCCTTGGACACAGAGTCCACTGGCTAATGCTTTCTTCCTAGAGCATGTATGTCCGTCTCCGAGTGGCGTCCCTGTCTAATGTCACAGCACACCTCAAAACCAGTGCCTACTCCCCACCTGTCCTCACGACTGACCGTGTCTCCTGCCTTCGGGAGGTGGAGTCGGCGTCCGCCCCGGGTCTTGCCTGGGGTGCAGAATGCCGGGGAAGTGAGGCTCAGGGGCCACGCGGCCCCCATCCGCACACCTCGCCTGCTCCGTGGGGCAGGGCGAGGCTTCTGGAGGAGGGGAGGCCGCCTGGAGACGGGGGACACGCTTGGCAGCCGGCCGCCCTCCTGACCCCGCCAAGCTCCGCGGGAGCCCAGAGACGCGAGGCCTGGGCCAGGGTCGGCAGCGCTGCCTGCGGGCTGCGGAGCCGCGAGGCGGGGGGTGTTCCTTACGTGGCGGTAGCTGACCGACACACGTCGCGTGGCGCGCGAGGCTCTCTGCGACCTGGCCCTGGCTTCCGGCTGCTTCTCGGGCCAAACCCTGCCCCCTTCTCACTCCGTAGACTAAGACCCTCCGCTCTGACAGGACGGCTTCCTAGCTGTGCCCACGCCCTGCCGCCGAGGTCACTGCCCGCTTCCCAGCGGACCGCAGTCTCTGCTCTGCAGACACTTCCATCTCGACGGTCACCTTCGGCGTCGCCTCGTCTCTGAGGGCGCCCCTTCCTCTCCAGGACCAACGTGCTCCCCCTCCCCCGAACACACCCCGGAATGTCCTCGCACCTTTTCCCGTCTCGTTTTGTTTTTAAAGTCACTTCCCGTCTTTGTTTTCTTGTCTGTCTTTTCCGGACTGTGAGCCTCGAGGGCAGGAACTGACCGGTCGCCTCTGCACCGGCGGCTGTGTCGGGGTCCGGCTGGCGGCCCACGCCCGTGGGGCAGTCGGGGCGCCCGGCCCAGGGCTCCCACAGCAGGGACCCCTTCCTGCGCCCTCCTGGAGCCCCGAGCCTCTCGTTTAGGGTCGCAGTGGCCGATGCACGGGAGGCACCTGGACCGGGGAGTGGACAGTCGGCTCTGCCCGGTTCCTCGGAGTTTCCTGCGCTTTGTCACTTCGCTTCTCTGGACCCGAGTTTCTCGGCCGTCGTTTGAGTCACCCCCACACCCCACCTCACACGTCATCCATGCTCTCCAGCCGTTGCTGGCAGCCACCTGTGCACAGGTGCACGCGGCGGCACCCCGCCCCCCAGCAGCTCACGGCTCCCTTCCCCGCTGCTGGGTGCCCCAGCTCAGCCACGCTGTTCACGCCCAGCCCGAGGCCCCGCACACCCACCGGCCGCCCCGGCCCAGAGGGGTCCGGGAGCCGGGGACCCGGCCCCCCCACCACGGCTGACTGGCTCCATTGCTTCCTTGCCTCTGACTCTCTGCCATCTGTCTCCTCAGGGCCCCTCCTGTCCCTTTGCTAACATGGGGCAGGGCCCTGGGGGGCCTGACACTGCCGTGGGTGCTGGGCTCTCCAGGTAACCCCGGGAACCTCAGGACGGGTCTGCCTTGTCCCTCGATGCTTCCCCACAGTGCCCCCCGTGGGTGCCGAAGGAGCAAGGCCGCCTCGGCCCAGCCCACCAAGCCCTGAGCGTGGCCGCCTAGTGACTGCGCCGTCACCCGAAGCTCCGGGAGCCCGGTGTGAATGGCGAGGTCTGAGCGGGAGTGTCCCCTCCTCCCTTTCCGCAGGGACTGGGCGCTGACACCGTGTTAGGGTCCATGGCCCGTGAGCAAGGGCAGAGGTGGAAGGGGTGACGCGTGTCCTGGACCCCCACCCCCTCCCAAAGCCCTGACCTTCCGGAAAGTCGCGGAAGGGGAAGTGACCTCTTCTCGCCCTAACTCGCCGTGTGGCTGACTTACTGGGGGGAGGGGCGGGAGCCAGCGCAGGTGGGTCTGCAGTGGAGGGCGACCACCCCAGGTCTGCCTCCTCCTACAAGCTGGGGACGGTCCCCTCACACTGTGCCACAGCTGTCCCTGGGCCGCAGTCCCCCGGGACCACGGCGTCCGCCCCCATGGCCACTGTCTCTGCCGAAGGCCCCTCACCAAGCTCGCCTTTTAAAGAGGCGGCAGGTAACCGCCTGGCCATCTGCGAGCCCGCGGCTTGGTGCCATCAGCAC
>NW_011889150.1:344673-346109 GCF_000151845.1 Pteropus vampyrus
CCCCATGGCCACTGTCTCTGCTGAAGGCCCCTCACCAAGCTCGCCTTTTAAAGAGGCGGCAGGTAACCGCCTGGCCATCTGCGAGCCCACGGCTTGGTGGCGTTAGCGCACTCACGCTGCTGAGCAGCCGTCACCACGTCACCGCCGTGACCACCACCGTCTCCAGAGGCTCCCTGCCTTCCCCGGCCGACACCCTGTCCTGTGAAGCCCTCCCTGTGCACTCCCGTCACCCAGCCGGGCGCCCACGCTGCCACCGCCTCCAGACACGTCTGCTCCAGGGACCTGCCGTAAGTGGCATCGCACGGCGTGTGTCCTCATGCAACTGGCTCGTTTCACTCAGCACGATGTCCCCAGGTCTGCCCCGCCCCTATGTCGTAGCCTGTGTTGGAATGTCCACCCTTTTCTAGGCTGAGTGACACACCTTTGTATGGAGGGACCACATCTTGCTGTCCGTCCACCGGCCGATGGACACGTGGGTGGCTGTCATGACCCCCCGCTGTGAGCGTGGCCGGGGGACTCTCTTCTGTGGTCTACTTCCGGTTCCCCCGGCATGGAGGTGCCGGAGCATACGGGATGCTGCTCATTTCTGTGAGAAATTGTCATGCTGTTTTTCACAGCTTAAATACCCCTTTTTAACTGAGACAGAGCTCCGCCCTCGGCGTCTGGGTGACGCTGATCAGTGCGTGCGTCCTGTGTGCTTTCAACGTAGAAGACGATTCGATTTTTTCTCTCCGCTATTGAAGGACGAGCCCTGGTCCCTGAAGGTCACGATGTCTGACACCCGACATCACACATGGCGCTCACGGGGACCACTTCTGAATTCTCCCTTTAGCTAAGAGAAGCCCCTGGAGGGAGGCGGATTCGAGAGCGGGAAATCGCGGGACGCATAGCCTTCTTTTTATGAGGCTTAAGTTTTAAAAATCGAGTTAGTTTTTAAGAGGTAATAATTCACCTGGAACAAAATCCGCAAGGTGTAGAAGGGACGCCATGCCTGCCCGGAAGTGTCCCCCCTCCCCGAGGTGTCCCCGTGTCCCAGGCAGGTCTCTGCACAGTCCTGCCTTTGACGCAGCCGACACCCTCCCACATGCCGACTCGCCCCGACGGCCGGCTCTGAAGACGCGTTTGTGTCTGTTCGTGAAAAGCAGCCACGTTCCTTGTGTCAGTTAGAGGGACTCGCTCTTTAAGCACCGAGTCTCTGATCTGCATGAGGGCCAGGCCCTGACCGCCCGAAGCCCCGGGCCGGAAGGTAGGTTGGGGAGCGCGGAGCCAGCTTCTCAGGGGGGCCTCTCCAGGAAAATTGCCATGAGATGTAGTTTTAAAGATGTTTTACTGGCGTCTAATTTAATGGAGGAAGGACGCACGTCGTAAGGGTGCGGCTCTGGGTGGTCACAGACGGAGCACGCCGAGCAGGCAGCGGCTGCGTGAACACGGGCGCC
>NW_011889150.1:347221-351686 GCF_000151845.1 Pteropus vampyrus
GCACCCCACCTGGCTCTCAGTACTGGGGGGCTGTCTGGGCTCCGGGGCTTAGGTGCGGTGGGACGGGGGCTCCAGGCCGAGGTGCTCAGACAGACGGTGGAGGGGTGGCACACCGAGCCTCAGAGCTGGGGGCGGGAGGGAGGGTGCTGGTCGGAGCCGGGGCAGCAGGCGGCGGTAGGCAGGATGGACATCCGGCAGACACCCCGGCGCTCGTGGAAGCCGCTGGCCAGCCCAGGATCCTCGCACGGGAGGGGGGAGGGAAGCCGGACTCGCCGGAAGAGTATGGTGTCCCTGGTGGGCAAAGACTGCGTCCCCTCCTCCACGGCAAAGCGAGTGCCTAGGGTCACAGCGGGTCATGCCTGGGCTCTCCAATGACACAGGGGAGGGGGCGACACCCTCGGGTGGGTGAGGGTGACCTGAGTGTCCCCGTGTGACCCCCAGTGTGGGAGGCGCTGGGCAGTCAGCACAAAGGCCCCGGGAGGATGATGTGCTGGCCAGGGCAGTGAGGCCCCCACCCACGCAAGGCATGCCCTGCTCTGCCACCAGCTGCATCCCCATGTCCCCACCAGCATGTCCGCATGTCCCCACCAGCATGTCCGCATGTCCCTGCCAGCCGTGTCCCCATGTTCCCACTAGCCGTGTCCCTATGTCTCCACCAGCATGTCCCCATTAGCCACATCCCCATGTCCCCGCCAGCCATGTCCCCATGTCCCCATTAGCCACATCCCCATGTCCCCACCAGCCTTGTCCCCATGTCCCCATCAGCTGCATCCCCATGTCCCCACGTCCCCACCGGCTGCGTCCCACCACCAGCTGTGTGTTTCACTGGGGAAGACGATCTCTCAACCCCGACGCTTCTGGTTCTGTGCGATCTGGAACCTTCTTCACAGACCGGCAGTCACCCCGGGGCTCAGGGGCTGGTGCGCTTTGCATTGTGGATCCCAGGTCCCCGGCTGCTGGGGGACCCAGAGCGGGCTCGCTGTTCTTTCGGAAGGACAGAGCGCAGTGTCTGCCCAGACGAGCTGTGGCGGGTCCGAGTGCGGTGTTGTCTCCCGGGGACCCGCTCAGCAGCAGCCAGGGGCTCGCGGCCCGAGTGGCAACGTCTGAGACCAGGGCTGTGGCGCGGCTGCTGCTGGGAGCTGAGTGCGGCCCCTGGCCAGAGCCGCCTGGCCCAGCTGCCGTGTGCAGCTCGGGCTTCCTCACAACTTGGTGACAATAGGGGGAGGGAAGGAGAGGGGTGGAGCGGGGAGGGACGGAGGGGGACAGGGCGCACACCAGTACTTTATTAGTCACAACGTAATAACGTAATAACACGGGCCCCACGTGTACGAAGCCCTCTCAAAGACCCCGACACTTGCAGCGGGAATAGGGGGCGGGGGAGGCAGAAGGCGGGGGGGCTTCGCGAGTGCGCCTGCGCGGGCCGGGGTCAGGGTGCAGAGCGCAGCCTCGGACCCGAGGGTTTTCAAGGTCCTGGGCTCGGCCTGCGGGGGGTGGAGAGGCCGCGGGTTCAGGCCGCACCGTGTGTGGCCGGCGGGGGTGGCCCCCACGAGCTCGGCTTCGCCCGCAGGCTTGGGAGGCTCCAGGGAGGCAGGGTGCTCGGCCCAGGAGGGCCCGCAGAGGCGCCTGGGGTGCTGGGGTGCTGCACAAGGACACGGCACGTGCCTCAGCAAGGCCCTGGCCGCGGCCCCACGGCCCACCGCCCGCGGCCTCCTTTCCCAGGAGGGGCGAGGCGCGGGCTCTGCCAAAGGCGACGGAGGCTGCCCATCCTCGGGCCCCTCGCCCTCAGGTGAGGAAGAGCCGAGGCTGCTTTTCCGGAATGTTCCCCTCCAGTCTGCGGCCCCGCGTGGCTCAGAATGACGGGCGCCAGGGGCGGAGGGCGCCGCTGCCCAGACCATGTCCGCGCTCAGCGCTGGAGCGGCCCGCGGGGCCTGCGGGGACAGCGGCCTTCAGCCCCTGCGGCCAGGCCCCGGGCTCCCAGGACCCGCCAGGTCGCAAGCCCGGTCTGCACTTGTTCACGCACGCGCTGCGTCCACGGCCCGAGTCCACCACCGTCCCCTCTGTCACCTGTGGTCAACCACAGTCCGAAAATATCAAATGGAAAAATCCGCAGTGAACAATTTTTCAGTCTTAGGTCGAGTGCCATCTGAGTAGCGTGGGGACAGCTCGCGCCGTCCGGCCTGGGGCGTGCGTGGCTCTCGTCCAGCGCCTCCACGCTGGGTCCGCGCCCCGCTCCGCCCGGGAGTCCCCAGCTGCCGTTTCCGCGGCCCCATCGGCGGCCACAGGGTCGCTGTGCCCGTGTCCTGTCTCCCTCGTTTTAGTTACTAACGCGCCAGCGTGCGAGGGGTGGTGCCGGCGATTCGGACTCGACGCAGGGAAGACGCGTGGAAAGGCGGAGCCCTCCTCTTAGGAAAGGAACCACGGCGCCGAGCCGCTGCGTCGGAGCAGCTCCCACCGCGAATCCGCGGAGACAGAACCAGGCGGCGCCGGTTCACCGTCCGCGCAGCCCGCAGACGCCTCGCAGCGCGTCGCACGGCACCAGCTCACGGCATCACGGAGGACGGGCGAGGGCGGCGTGTGACACGTCGGGGACAGCGCTCTGGGACTGTCATTACTGTATGTCGCTATAACTGTTCTATTTCGTCAGTACTTATCGTCATCACTCTCTCTGCGCACAGCTTATAAATTAAACTTGATCGTAGGTACGTGCGGATAGGAAAAGCATAATGCGCGTAGGGTTTGATGCCCGTGGCTTCAGGCACCCACCGGGGGCCTTGCAATGTATCCCCTGCCCACAAGGGGGGGCCACCGGTCAGAGACGTGGAAAGTGGGGGTGGCAGAGTCTCACAAACACAGATAAACGGGATCCAGGGCCCTCGTTATGGGGCGGGCGGGGACCCCACCTTTGCACGGCCACATAGTCGATCATCTGCCGCGGCACAGTCAGACCCATGTAAACGGTGACAAACGACTTGACGAATATGGCTGGGGCTGCAATAAAGCAGATGAACGTCTCAAGAAAAGAGAAAAACTGAGCCGAGGGCGGATGGCAAGTGACAGGTGACACGGAGAACAGGCTGCCGGTGGGAGTCCCCCCATCCCTGAGGATGAGCAGGGGTGCAGGACCTCGAGGGAACTAAAGTGCTGGTGGCCCCAGGATCACCGAAGAACCCAGGGCGAAGCCCCGAGACGGGCCTCTGCTTCCTGCCCGTGGGTCCCACAGATCCGATTCAGCGAGTCTGCACTCGGATTACAGACCAGAAGGCACACGAGTAACTTCAAGAGTTGGGGTCTGCGTAACAGCACAGAAAGCAAGCAGACCCCGAGGGGTCGGAGAGAGGATGCGATCACTCCGTGCGAGATGTCTCACAAATTAAACGAGATGACGAAAACAGAAAGCCAGCGACAGAGGTTGTCACGGGCGACCAGCAGGCGAGAACCACGGGTGGGGACCCTGCTCCAGGGTCTGATTCTGCTCCTGGCATCCGGGGCCTGCTCCCCTCTGCTCCCTGGGGACCGGGCACCTGCAGAGTCCCCGGGTGGGTACGCTCGGGCCTTGCTGAGGGAGGTGTCAGCGTGTCAGCATCGAGGACGTCTGCTCCTGCCACTGGGGCAGCCCCGGGCTGGGGGACTGCCCCCCAGCCCTCGTCGTCCACTGTGTCGTCCGGCTGTGAAGTCCTGCCAGCATCACCGTCCCAGCAGGCAGCCGCCTTGGCTGCAACCTAAGTCCCATGCCGCGGACCCGCTTCACTGCTCCGGACACTGTCCACCTGGCCAGGTCCAGGCGCACCCCCCTGTCAAGTGCGGTGGCGCTCTGCCTTGCTCTGCTCGCTGGGCATGGCAGCTGAGTGCGCACAGGCTGTCCCCACAGCCCGCTCTGCAGACTCTTCCCCGCGGTGGCCTTTCGGACCTCCTCCCTGAGGTCTGCAGGTGGCTTCTCATGTGGAGACTGCAGAGTCTCCCTCCTGTCCCCATTCGGAGAAAGATCACGCGGGGTCCCACACTCACACCGGGGACTCTGATGCTGGTTCTGAGCGGAGCACAGGGGAAGATGGAGCAGGAGCAGAGCCGAGGGGCGCACCCTTCACCCCACGACTGACCCCTCCTGGGGGGTCCATAGGATGAGGACCTTTGTCCCTGTGGTGTGCTGGGTGGACATTCAGGATGGCCTTGTGACTTCTGCCGTCCACTCCTGGGGAGGGAGGGAAGCCGGGTGGCGTGTTTCCTACCTGTGAGCTGAGGCCCGGGGAGAAGAAGCTGAGTCCTTTGGGGCTGCTCTTGCCTGAGGGAGGTGCTCTCCCTTTTGCGCTGTGGTCACTGGCGCTAGGAAGCGCTGCCACCCCACTGCAGTGACCGTTGCAGAAAAAGCATCAGAACGGAATTATGGCTGTTGACTCCTACCATCAATGTGGCATTATTTAACATTTTCTCTCATTTTACTTTTGCAGTCATAAAATTAATGTCTGCT
>NW_011889150.1:354026-355701 GCF_000151845.1 Pteropus vampyrus
GTTGTTATATTAACTCAACATATACGTTCAATATGTATATTGAAGAAATCAATTTCTCAGTTTTATTTACAAATTTAGTTAATTCCCTTACACATGTAAGACTGCGTTTCTCAACTAAATACATCTGATTTTCTCCTTCGGAGCTTCAGACTCCCAGCAAGGCAGAGATGGAAGCCTGACGAGGAAACACTCTCCCAAGTTTCTGCAAAGGGAAGCACTAAGTAACATTCTTACATTCTCACAAACGTCCAGGCCTGGGTTCACTGGAACGTTCCACTCCCTTTGAGTATCAGGTGTTGGTGGCGGGCCCCGCCCTCGGGGTTGGTCACCGTTGGATGGTAAATAAGTCGTTGGATGGTAAATAAGTCGGAGGTTTTGGCCTCCTGCCATCAGGTGAAGCCTTTGCAGGGCTGAGTGGCACCCCGTGCCCCAAGGAAGCGGGTGTGTCTTCTGCTGAGACCAGGTCAGGGATGTTCAGGCCACTGCACTCGTGCTGCAGGACACGCAGGGCTTACGTGGTCGCCCTGGCAGCTGGGGACTCCAGGTGCACAGGCTGCAGAGAAGGGTGGGCTGGAGTGCGGCCGTGCAGGCTTCTGGGAGATCTGAGTCCTTGGGGTTGGAGGTCACAGGGTGTGCTGGGAGGGTGGGCGTGCGGGCCAGCTGACCTGGACAGGAGGCCCTCTGACCAGTGCACCGATTCTGGGAACACCCCCAGAGCAGTGCGGTGGGTGGTGGGAGGCGGAGGTCGGAGGTGGCAGGCGGAGGCGCCAGGGGAGGACGACCAGGAGGGCCGGTCTGGGGAGCGGGAGGGGCAGGAAAGGGAGCCTTCCCGGGGCCTCCTGTGCCCCATCCCGCACAGATGAGCGGGAGCGCAGGAGAGGGAGCGGGAGAGGCCGCAGGTCAGGAGCGGGGGCTCCAGCCCCCTGCCGGGCGGGGCAGCCCCTGCCTCCCCGCCCTCGCTCCACCCCGGCGGCCGCGGCCCTGGTGGCGTCTGCACCCAGCGCCCGCCTTCGCCTGTGCCTCTTCTCCTCCATTCCCCCCCTTTTCTGACCCACCTGCTGCTTCCCGGTAAAACTTTGTTTTCTTTGTTTGTTTTTTGGGGTTTTTTTAATATAAGAAGAAGACTGACATTTGATGCGTTGGGCTCTTTCGTAATGTTTGCCGAGTGACCCCAGCTGGGCTCCGCGTGCTACAATTAGGTCTCTGGACAGTTCCAGAAAACAGATAACCGTGTTTGCCCAAACCCCTCACAAAATTTCCTAGGGAAATGTGACCGTGCTTCTTCGGGAAGCCAGAGCACTCGCCCCACGCGAGGGCTGATGTGGGGGTGGGGACAGCCTGTGTCGCTTCCCCTGGGACAGTCCAGCCTCGAGGGCCCCGGGGAGCGGCGTCTGCCCAGGCCTTGGCCGTGCGCGGGACCGGAAGCCAGCAAGGGCCCCTCTCCGCTCCGGGTAGGGGGCCGGGAGCCCCAGACGAGGGTCGGGGCTGCCGCTGTTTTGAACCCTCCTTTCTTGCTTGTGTAGCCCGTTTCTGAATGTCCCCAGAGGGAGCACATCCGGTCACTGAGGTGGGCCCCCATCCTGGTAGGCCCTGGCTGACCGGTCGCGCCCCAGCCCCTGGCACAGCCGTCTCGCCAGCCCGCCGGGGGAACCCCTCCCTCTCGGGGTTGGTGTGG
>NW_011889150.1:356772-363220 GCF_000151845.1 Pteropus vampyrus
GGGCACTCGGCCACCTGCAGAGAAGCAGGCTCTGCTGGCGGGGACGAGGGCGGCACGGGACTGGGCGGGCAGCTGGCATGTCCGCGCACGTTGGATCCCATGTGGCCCATGGCAACGGCAGCACAGGGTGACTGCATTTTGGGCGACGAAGAGACTGAGACTTGGAAGCTCAACGATTGGCCCAAGGCCACCCCGGAGGAGGGCGGAGTTCGGGCCCCGCTGGTCTATTTATTGTTCTCCACGTTCCCAGTGCTGTCCTCAGCTCTGCTACACGATGACGCGCTGCAGACACACACGGACACGGACACGGACACACACGCACACACGCGCACACACGCGCACACACACGCACACGCGCGCACACGCACACACATACATGTTGGCACTCACACAGAGACACATGCACACGCACATGCACACACGCACAAACACACACACATGCACACGCACATGCACACACGTGCATGTTGGCACTCACACACAGACACATGCACACGCACACACGCACACACGCGCACACACGGAAGCCCGGAACGGTCTGCGGCCCACGGGGTTTGCGGTCTCTTAACGAGGCATTTTCCACGTCTGGGTGACTGAGGCTCCTTAGACGGAGCCAAAGCAAAGCTGTTGCACAGACTCACTCGCTCGCTCGTCCGTTCGTCTGTCTGTCCGCCCGCCAGGCACGACAGCACGTGGTACAGACAGACCCCTCCCCACGGGGCTCACACCGGACCGAGCACAGGCCGCAGACGGACCTAGTCCAGGTCCAGCAACGTGCCCTGAAGGGTCGAGAGCAGGACACGCACTTGGGAGAGGAGGCCCACGGGCGCTGGAGCCTGGACCCCGGCACCGGGCGGTGCCCCCTGAGCGGGGGACTGTGAGCCCGGATCGCGACAAAGCGACCGCGTCCACGTGCAGCACGCAGAGGTCTGGGGGAGCGGTCCGGGCCGAGCGGGGCAGGTGCAGAGGCCCCGGGCAGGGACGCGCGTCTGGCCTGCGGGAGAGGGGCGAGGGCAGCGGGGCTGTGGCGGAGGGCGGCGTGCGGGGCGGCGCGTGGCTTCGAGCTCAGGGCTCGCACGCGGGGCCCGGGGGCCTCGGGGAAGAGTCGAGACACAGCTCCGAGCGTGAAGGGCAGGGCCGGGGCCGGCACGGAGGCGGCTGGGCGAGGCATGTCCCTCAGACGCCCCGCTGGCTGCGTGGAGAGCTGACCGCTGTCCCCAGCTGTCCCCTCCTTCCCCGACCTCACGTGCTTTCCTTCTGGAAGAGCGTGCGAACCCTTCGCGCTTCCTTTCCGCTCTGCCCCAGACTCGGCTTCGTCACGGGGCTTCGCCTTTTTCTGCTCAGGGACATCTCAGCGCGTCCACGAAACGGCAGAGCAGTTTCTGCACCCAGCCTGACGGGGGTTTCCCCCGAGCCGGCTCCACCTGCCCTGTGCTCGGCCCCAGGCCAGGGTGACATGGGACAGCCGGGGACACGCATGGCCAAGGAGAGGTTCCCTGAGGCTGCTCAGGAAGCGGGGTCCCAGGAAGGCCGTGTGGGGAGCCACACGGAGCCTGCCGGCCCAGAACCAGAGACGCTGGGCCCTGCGCCCCAAGCCGCTCGCCACGGGGGGCCGGTCACCGGCAGTGCTGGCATGTGGACCTTTGCCCAGAAAAGTCAACTTCATATTGCACATCTTCCTGGCTTCACATTTCCCTGCTGCCTCAACCCCCCGTGAACGGGCCGAGCGTCCACCCGGAGCCGCGTGGGGACGATTCGCTCTGAGACTCCGGGCGTGGTGCCTCCCATCTTCAACGTCCTTCCTCAGGATGCCGCAAACTACCAATTGTTTAAAAGATGAACCCTTCCCTATTTAAGCCAGCCAAAGGGGACACTGTCGGCCGCAGCTCAGAGCCGCGACCGAGTCAGTCAGTTGGCCTCTTGGCGACGACCTCGGACTGGGCCACCCCCGCTCTCAGAGGGGGTTCAGCGGGCGGCAGGGGGTGCGCTCCCTCCCACAGCGCTTACTCACACACGTGTTTTAGATAAACACTCTGCGGTTGGCTGTGTGTCGTAAGACTCATTTAGTTAAAGGCTGACATCACAGGTCCACTGAGCGACCCAAACAGCTGGACCTCAGATGTCCGGTGGCAAAAGCAGACATCTGAGCTCCAGCTATTGAGGTCACGGAGCCCTGCTGCGGAGAAGGTCCCGTGGGGCGCGCCCGGCGGCCAGCGCTGGCCGGCTTCGCCTTGCAGAGCGAGTGAGCAGCTTGGTGCAGAGAACCGTGGGCTCGGCTCGCTGCGGCCGCGGGCGGGCCACGGGAGGCTGGCGTCCCTCACCCGCTAAGGACGCCATTCTGCTTTTGAACAGAACACCATGCCCCACCGAGCATGAATTTCATGTAAGAGCCGAGCCCGCCGATGGCTCTTCCTCCGGCCGGGGTCGGGGGGAGGAGATGCAGACGGAAGCAGACGCTTCAGTTCTGTCCGAGAATAAACGGTTCGCAGGCGCCCAGCCCGTTCTGCTGTCTCCTCGTCGTGACTTAAACTTGGAACGGAGCTGGCACTTCCGGTTGTGTGTATTTGTAGCAGGAAAAGCAGCCTGGAGTTTCTCCGCGAAGGGGGCTCGCGTGACAGCCCCCCAGCCTCAGATTGCGCAGTCCACGGCAGGCCCCACCGCCCAGGGGAGCCGGCCGCAGTGCGCTCACGGCCGGGGACCCGAGGCGTCAGGAGCTGGGAGCAGAGACGGGTGCTCCTGGCCGGTCCTCTCGGCGAGGAAGGGCGCCTCGGACAGCTCGCACTCAGCCGCGTCTCGCCAGGTGGCGGGAACCAGCAGGTGGGCACACCTGACCTAGTGAGGACTTTCGTAAAGTTGATTTTAGGTTTCGAATGCTTCATTTTGCACACATCACGATTACCCGTCGGTTTCCAGCAATGGCGCCTGGAGCTGGGGATGCAGAAATGACTCAGACATGTCCCTGGACTCCCAGGAGGGTGGGACGGGACCAGGAAGCCACCGCGGTGTCCCCGCAGAAAGGCAGGGAGCCTCGACCTATGGCGGGTGTCACGTGGGAAGGGCCTGTCTGTGATTGACCCGAGTCAGCCGGCCCAGACTGGCTTTCCCGCCTCACGCCACAGGGCGCCATCTGCCATCTGCGGGACAGGGGCCCCTTCCCCAGCCACCGCGAGGCCACTGAGCCCTGGGGTGCCCTCACTCAGCAGCCCGGCCAGCCGATCTGATCTTCAGGAGCTCAGACCAACGGGATGGAGCCGTGGGGTGGACCAGGTGGGAACAGCCTGGCCTTCGTGCCCCGAGGCGGTGAGGACCGCACCCAGTCTGCGGGCTGGGCGGGTGGCAGGGCACGCACGCGGCTCAGCGAGATCTCACCGAAGCCGTCAGGCGGGGGTGGAGCCTGCGTCCTTTGCCAGCTCCCTGGCCACCGCCAGCTCCACTGGCGACTTCTTCCGTCGCTGTTCTTTGTGAAGCCGCCGCCGAAGCCACGTGGGGTGACGGGACAGTCGGGCGCGGGCCTGACTTATTTCGTTTTACGGTCTTAGTCAGGGCTGCGATGCGGACTCCTGAGCACCAAGCGTCGGCTTAGCTCTAACGAGGCCCGGGGCCCGTCGTGGAGCGTGGCGGGCCGTCGGCCGCCCGTTAACTCGACGCTCGACGTGCCGCATTACAGGAGCCGCTTTCCAGGCTGCGGGCCAGGCCCTTGTTTCTCTGCGTCTCTCCACGTTTCTCTACGCTCTGGGCTTTCCTGGCCTGACCCCGGGAGAGGACGCTTCACCTTTGAGGTTCCTTCATCAGAGCCTTGGTGGTTCGCCTCGCCGCCTGAGCTACAACTTCGGTGGCATGGTTGGCAGCTCGAGGGGTTCCCATCTTTAGCCCGTGTCACCGGTGCACGGGCGGGCCATGAAGACGCGTGGCAGCAGCCTGGCGTCCCCCAGATCTGTCCATCCTGGGTCAGGGGGCTCCCGTGTGTGTCACTTGAGGCCGTGAGCACGCCTGTCTCCCTGTGGTGCCACCTCCCACCTCAGCTGCCAGCTCCTGACGCATGGGCCCTGTGAGCCTCTGGTTGTGACTCCGCGTGGCTCTGACGCTGTGCTGGGGGCGGGGGCACGCCTCCGTTGGGGGCCCCAGAAGCAGATCCTAGAGAGGACGATGCAGGCAGCTGATCCGGGGTGCGGGGGCTCAGCAGGGAAGTGGGGAGTGACTCGGGGAGGGGTGGTCACCCAGATGGCGACTGGACGCTATGGTGCGGGGGGTTCTGAGGAAGACAATGCTCCAGCCAGGTGGTGCGAGGCTGGGGGTTTGCCGCACACCTGTCGGCCATCGACTCAGTGCCACTCCCGGCAGTGCTGGTTCCCACGGGCCCCAGCAGCCTGTGGCCCCTGTCCCCGGTCCAGCTTCCGTCACACTGCAGCCCGCACCTGCTCGCAGCCTTGCGGGACCGAGCTAGGCTATGACGTCGACCCACGGAAGCCGCCAGACGACGAACGTCTTACCCCGCTGAGCGTGCGGTGAGCTGTCAGGCAGCAGCAGGGGACTCGTTAGAGGCCTCGTCGGGGGCCACGAAGGCGCAGCCCGCACGCTGTCCCGCAGCCTTCGGCGGGTCCCCCGGCTCCAGTGGCGGTCATTCAGTCTCACCGGCAGCCACGGGGCTGACGGGCAACTGTGGCTCCGTCGACGTGAGCTCAGGCTCCTGTCTCAGGGACACATGTGGCCTTGTCTTTCTCCGGCAGTGCTACCTTGTGGGGCTGCATGGAGGCTCAGAGGGGGGCGAGGGCCGGGTAGCCATGGCCAGGGTCCAGGCTGGCCAGGTCCAGGCGCGCTCGGCTCTCGGGCCCAGATGGGTCCCCTCCTTCTCTGCAGCTGGTGCCGAGGGCCGTGGGCTGACGGAGGGACACGGCTCTGTCTTCTCTCGGTCCCCAGGGACCCCACGTCCTCCTTCCTGGAAATCGAATGCCCCGAAAACAAGCCAGATGAGGCAATTACGCTTTTTAAGCAACGAAAGTCCCTGAATTGCCCTTAAATGTTACAGGCGAGCTTCTCCGAAGAGCTGGTGCAAGAGCTGTAATCAAAATGATTACACGGCGTAACGTGAGACCCCGCAGCGAGGCCAGCAGTGGGGAGGTTACTCGAGGCAGTGAGCGCCAGCCCCTGACGGCAGGCACGGTTCAAAGCCCGTCCCGACAATGCCGGCCTCGGGAAAACTGCCGGTCGGTCTGGCGGGCAAGGCTTGTCCCCAGGGGACACGCACCCCGCGGGGAGTGAGGGCGGGGGCGTAAACGCGGAGCTGTTGATCTGCGCGGCGCGGGCCAGGCCTCTGAGCGCCGGGAGGTACAAGCAGGAGGCGTTGGTGGGTCCCGCCGCACGCCGCACCCACTGAGCGGGTGGCACGTGGGCCCCGGGGTGGGGGTGTCAGTGCCTCGCTCGCCCTGCTGTCCCCATCAGCAGGAGGGGGTCCCCGGCCCTCAGGGGGACGATGGGCTGTGTCTGGCCCCCCAGCCCCAGGCCGCCTCCAGGAAAGACGCCCCTGGCATGGGGCAGGCACGGCGCGCGCACGCAGGGCTGGGAGGCCCAGGCTCCAGCCCCGCGTCTCCCCGCCTCCCGGGCGGTCCGGTGGAGACACGGCCACGTCCAGGCCGCGAGCCAAGGGGCCACCTTCACCCGCCTCACCCACTCTCCACGTCCCGCCGAGTCTCCCGTGAGCTCCGCTGTGGTTTCCAGAACTTTCCACACCCCTCCGTAAATGGAACGAAGCGACTTCAGCCCAAACTGCAGACTGAATCGTACCTCCTGAGTCACTCTGCGAAACATGCTCCTCAGCGACGTCACCTAAAATGTCGCCATTTGTTACGTCAAATGCCTTCCGTGTGAGACGCAGTTACTTTCTGCCCACACAGCGACCCCGTGGGGCAGGAGAAGCAGAGCCACAGCCGAGCCGCACGAGGCTGGTGACATCCGGGCGCCGGGCCCGGGGGCAGAGCAGCTGGCGGTCTGAACTGCGGGCTCCGCTGCCAGGCTGGAGGCTGGTGACACGGCTGCGTCTCCACTCGGCACGCACCCCAGCTGTCACTGGACCCAGATCCATCTGAGGACATGGCGGGTCGGGCCACAGCACCCTCTGCGAGGAGCCGGCCCCTCCAGCAAGTGGGACCCGGGCCCCTCGGTGGCACATGGCCAGCATCCTCCAGCTGGGTCCCCCTGCGCTGGAGACCGCTCTGTCCTCGCCACCCCCCCCACACACACACCTTTACCTCACGGGCATTCCTCACCCGGTGAGGAACCCCTGAAACTGCAAACCTGAGGACTCGCTGCTCCTCGTAAAGTGCTCCGAAAGGCGTGGAATCGTCCTTCGTATCCTTGACCCACAGACACGGCCGTGTGTCCCCTGATCCACAGACGACACGGCTTCGCCTTTGCTCCTACTCCTGCAAAACTGTCCGTCTGACGGATCTCT
>NW_011889150.1:365220-367905 GCF_000151845.1 Pteropus vampyrus
AGCCATGGCCAGGGTCCAGGCTGGCCAGGTCCAGGCGCGCTCGGCTCTCAGGCCCAGATGGGTCCCCTCCTTCTCTGCAGCTGGTGCCGAGGGCCGTGGGCTGACGGAGGGACACGGCTCTGTCTTCTCTCGGTCCCCAGGGACCCCACGTCCTCCTTCCTGGAAATCGAATGCCCCGAAAATGAGCCAGATGAGGCAATTACGTTTTTTAAGCAATGAAAGTCCCTGAATCGCCCTTAAATGTTACAGGCGAGCTTCTCCGAAGAGCTGGTGCAAGAGCTGTAATCAAAATGATTACACGGCGTAACGTGAGACCCGGCAGCGAGGCCAGCAGTGGGGACGTCACTCGAGGCAGTGAGCACCAGCCCCTGACGGCAGGCACGGTTCAAAGCCCGTCCCGACAATGCCGGCCTTGGGAAAACTGCCCGTCTGGCTGGCAAGGCTTGTCCCCAGGGGACACGCACCCCGCGGGGAGTGAGGGCGGGGGCGTAAACGTGGAGCTGTTGATCTGCCCAGCGCGGGCCAGGCCTCTGAGCGCCGGGAGGTACAAGCAGGAGGCGTTGGTGGGTCCCGCCGCCCGCCGCACCCACTGAGCGGGTGGCACATGGGCCCCGGGGTGGGGGTGTCAGTGCCTCGCTCGCCCTGCTGTCCCCATCAGCAGGAGGGGGTCCCCAGCCCTCAGGGGGACGATGGGCTGTGTCTGGCCCCCCAGCCCCAGGCCGCCTCCAGGAAAGACGCCCCTGGCACGGGGCAGGCACGGCGCGCGCACGCAGGGCTGGGAGGCCCAGGCTCCAGCCCCGCGTCTCCCGCCTCCCGGGCGGTCCGGTGGAGACACGGCCACGTCCAGGCCGCGAGCCAAGGGGCCACCTTCACCCACCTCACCCACTCTCCACGTCCCGCCGAGTCTCCCGTGAGCTCCGCTGTGGTTTCCAGAACTTTCCACACCCCTCCGTAAATGGAACGAAGACGACTTCAGCCCAAACTGCAGACCGAATCGTACCTCCTGAGTCACTCTGCGAAACATGCTCCTCAGCAACGTCACCTAAAATGTCGCCATTTGTTACGTCAAATGCCTTCCGTGTGAGACGCAGTTACTTTCTGCCCACATAGCGACCCCGTGGGGCAGGAGAAGCAGAGCCACAGCCGAGCCGCACGAGGCTGGTGACATCCAGGCGCCGGGCCCGGGGGCAGAGCAGCTGGCGGTCTGAACTGCGGGCTCCGCTGCCAGGCTGGAGGCTGGTGACACGGCTGCGTCTCCACTCGGCACGCACCCCAGCTGTCACTGGACCCAGATCCATCTGAGGACATGGCGGGTCGGGCCACAGCACCCTCTGCGAGGAGCCGGCCCCTCCAGCAAGTGGGACCCGGGCCCCTCGGTGGCACATGGCCAGCATCCTCCAGCTGGGTCCCCCTGCGCTGGAGACCGCTCTGTCCTCGCCCCCCCCCCACACACACACCTTTACCTCACGGGCATTCCTCACCCGGTGAGGAACCCCTAAAACTGCAAACCTGAGGACTCGCTGCTCCTCGTAAAGTGCTCCGAAAGGCGTGGAATCGTCCTTCGTATCCTTGACCCACAGACACGGCCGTGTGTCCCCTGATCCACAGACGACACGGCTTCGCCTTTGCTCCTACTCCTGCAAAACTGTCCGTCTGACGGATCTCTGACAGGGCCAGGGGCCCGGAGCGGGTTTCGGGGAGGATTTAGTCGGTGCGGGTGGTGGGGAGCACCTCCTGGGAACCACCACGAGCCCCAGGGAGCAGGAGCGGGGCGCGGCCCTTTCCCACCGACAGAGCCCCTTCCTCTCCTGGAGACAGAGGACCAGACCCACAGGACTTCGACCTTGAACTTAATCGAGCTCTTCTCAGACCAGCCACTTCCGCTCCCACCATCCTGACACTCCCTCAGGGACCTCCTGGAATATGGGGTCCGGGCAGCCCCGTTCAGTCCCCCTCTCTTGTGTGGACCCCAGCTGGAAAACCTGGAGGACTCTGCAGGAGGGGGGTCTGCGACCCCCGGAAGTGGTTAACTGGAGAACAGGAGGGGAGCGCGTCGTGCGCCAGGGCACAGGGGTGTCTGGGAGTGTGGGGGCGCGGGGCGGGGTGCAGCCCCGGGGCCGTAACAGAGAAGAGCGATGGGACCGAGCGGGAGAGGAGGGATTAGGGACACAACCTCAGCTGTGGGGAGGGGACACGGCCCTGCGCAGCGCCGACGGTCCTCAGTCCTTGTGTTGACACTGTCACGGACACGGGACGCTCGGGAATGGGCCGGGGACGATCGCACCCGCGGACAGGTCCGAGCCCTGAGGAGTTAGCCACAGCCCGTCCGGGCGCTCCCCCAAGGGCCCGTGTTTAGGGAGCGCGACGCCAAACTCAGAGATTTGTAACCTAACCCGCCCCGTGCTCCAAATGACGCCGTCTGCGCCGCCTGCAGTTCCCGGCGGCGAACGGTTTCGAGGTTCATTTCTCTCCAGTGAAGAGTCGGTTAGAAAGGCGCCCGGCGCCCTCCTCTCCCGTCCGACGCGGCAGATTCAAGCGAACGTCTCGGGGCCACCAGAAGCAGGGCCGCAGAGCGCCACACCAGCCTATTCTACTTTGTTTAAAAAAATCGTCTGGGTAATTAAGTTGACTGCAGCGTGGAGCCGGATCACAGAACAAGCTGGGGGGTTCCGGGCACAGGCAGCC
>NW_011889150.1:369026-369311 GCF_000151845.1 Pteropus vampyrus
CTGAGATTTCTAAAAACCACCGATGCAGCGACTCGTCTGGAAATCGAGTCTTGCCTCCGTCGTCGGCAAGTCCTCTGCCCCTGGGGAGGGTGCGAAGCTTCCCTTAATCCCGCTCTTCAAGTTCCTTGTAAAATGTATTCCTCGGTATTTTATTTTTTCATCTCTTTTCCTTCCTGATTTTAAGGGGTCGTGACGGTCTTTGCGGAGGAATCGAGCGCGTTAATTTTGCGGCCAGCGTCATGTGAGCGCTTCGGCTGTTCCGGCCCTTTAGGCGACGCGTTCCTC
>NW_011889150.1:370296-374914 GCF_000151845.1 Pteropus vampyrus
CGCTTCGGCTGTTCCGGCCCTTTAGGCGACGCGTTCCTCCTCGCGCGCGCATCGCAGGCAGACGCCCAGACCCGCGCCCTTCCTGCTCGCCGAGTTCCGCCGCAGCGCTTCTGGAAACGTCCTGACCACGTGGCACTTGGGTGTCCTTGCTCACAACACACGAGGGAGACTGTTCGTTTTCTTCTGCTCTTAGGACCGTTTCTGTTTCTTTATCTGAAATAAACACTATGGTGCCCCTCGGGAACTATCCAACCATTCCCTCAGCATTATTCCTGCTGGCGTTATCGTCCGAGGCAGGATGGATACTGAATTCTACCAAGTGGCTTCAACGTCTAAGGGCGCAGACTGCCCCACCAGCTGGGGTAGCCTCACCCCGCCCGGGTCCCCTCTCTCCTAACTAAACACCCCAACGTGCACCGCAGAAGGCCCGGGGATACCGCAGCGTGGGAGGCAGGGGCGGCTGCCAAGGGGACTCCGGGTGACACTAGGGTGATGACGCGGGGGTCTGCGGCAGCCTGATCGCCTCCAGCCCGGAGATGACAACAGGCCCGGAGAGACAGCCTTCGAGGCCGTGCGTCTCCGGGACGAGCGCAGCCCGCCAGCCGCGGACTCTCGGGAGATCTCCATGGGACTCCGCCCCGCTGCAAGTGGACGATGGCGTGCGGCGGGGAAGGTGACCCGGCCGGCCCGCGGCTCTGCCGCCTCCACCGCCTCCGGGAGGCGGGTGACGGGAGGCGGGTGCTCAGATCCCGCCCGCCGGTGTCGGGGGCTGGCGTGGTACCTGCGCTGAAACGCTGCTCGGGTGGTGGTGGCTTTCTCGTGAGAAGTCACGGAGGCCAGAAGAAAGTGACACCCACTTCTCCAGCACCGGGAGGAGAGAACTGTCAACTCCATGTCTGCGTCTGGGGACGTTATCCTTCAGGAAAGGGGGACGGAGACCCTCTCGCACGGCGGGAAGCCGAGAGGGCTGGCTCCTAGTCGGTCTGCCCTTCAAGATGGCCAAAGGGCGTTTGGAACAGAAATGACATCACCAGAAGGCTTGGGACTTCGGGAAGGGAGGGACACTAGGATTGGTGAGATGGGGTAAATGTCATAGAAAACCCTTTTTCTCGCGAGTTTCTTACATATACTTGACGGTGGAGGCAAAAGCCGTAACATCGTTGGGTGAGATGATGCCCGACATATTTAGAGGAAAAACAGAGCGATTACATTACAAAGCGGGAGAGCGAAGGGTTGGACACGGAAGCAAGTTTCCCATATTTCACTCGAAGCAGTGAAAGCCGATGCTAGCAGGCCGGAAGGTACGTCCGGATGCTGTAACGCCCAGACCAGCCTCACAGACGGCACACCAGGCGATCGGCTCCGAATCGCTCCAGACAAATCAAGCCAGAATCCTAAAACACGTCCAAGTAACCTACAGAGAAGTAAGAAAGGGAGCAGAAGAAGGATGAACAAAGGAATTAAACAGAAAAAATAAAATGGCAGGCTTAAGCCCTAATATATCAATAGTTACCTTAAATGTAAATGGTCTAAATACACCAATTTAAAGATTGACAGAGGTGATTAAAAAACAGTCACGCACTAACGCCATTCTGTCTATAAGAAACTCACTTTGAGTAAGACAATATGGGAAGGTCGAAGGCAAAGAGATGGAATGAGATACGTCACGCAAGCATTAACGAAGAAAGAGCCCAAGTAGCTATTAATATCAAACAAAAGTCTTCGGATTAAAAAAAACTATTAGAGACAAAGAGAGACATTACATAATGATAAAAGAATTGATCCACCAGAAGATGTAACTATCCTAAAAGTGTATGCACCAAACGCAGAGCCTTAAAATACACGAAGCAAAAACTGATAAGCTTAACGAAGCAGACAAAGCCACAGTTACAGTCAGACTCTTCCGCGTCCCACTTTTGGCAAATGACAAAACTATGACACAGAAAACCAGCAAACACATAGAAAAACTGAACGACAAAATCGAATGATAATATCTAATTGATACATAGAGAAAATTTGTAAGTGACAGCAAAATAATACAGCTTTTTTCAAGCAACCATGGAACATTCACCAAGATAGATAATACCCTGAGCCATAAAACAAACCTCAACAAGCTTAAAAGATTTAAATCATACATAATATTTTCTCTGACCATAATGAAATCAAATTAAAAATCAATACGGAAAGACAACAGAAAAATCTCTAAACTCTTAGAAATTAAATGAGATGCCTCTAGTAATTAATACATCAAAGAGGAAGAGGCGAAGAAAGTAAATACACAGAACTAACAAAAATGAAAATACGACACGTGAGATACAGCCGAAAGAGAATTTTGTGTATTTATAAAAGTTTACGTTAGAAAAGAGGAAAACTCCCAAATCAAGATCTTAAGTTTCTACCTCAAGAAGCTAGAAAAAGAATAAAATAAACCCAAAGCAACCAGAAGAAAGGAAAGAGTAAAGAGATCGATGAAATCGAAAATAGGAAATCAGTTGAGAAAAGCGATGAAACAGAAAGCTAGTTCTCTGAAGGAAAAGAAAAACCAACAAAATTGATAAACTTTAATAAGACTGATTAAGATAGAAAAGAGAAAAGACACAAACGACCAATTTCGGGAATGAAATATCAGAGCCGTCGCCATGGACTCTGCAGATACAAGGACAGTAAGAAGTACTACACTTAACTTGATAAATCTGACAACTTAGAAAAATAGACCAACTTTTCAAAATCCGCAAACTACCAAAATTCAAGTAAGATTAAACAGACAACCCAATTAATTAATTTATTTATCCCGAAACCTTTAAAGGAGCTGAATTTGTAATTAAAAAGCTCACGAGCGATTGACAAAGATACGAAAGCAATGGAAAGGACAGTTTTGGTCAACAAATGGTTCTGGGGCCATTGGACATCCACAGGTTAAAAATAAAAATAAAAAAAAAAGTTCTCAGCCTAAATCTCAGACCTTATGCAAAAATCAGCTCAAATTGGATCGTGGACGTAAATATAAAATTACAAAATTTTTAGAAAAATATGAGATAAAACTGTTGAGACCTAGGGCTAAGTGAAGAGTCCCTAGATTGGACATTAAAATCAAAAAGGGAAAGTTTGATAATTGGCTATCATCGAAATTAAGACCTTTTGCTCTGTGAAGTGGATTAAAAGATGAGCCGCCATGTGACATGAGAACCACACGTCTGACACAAGACCTGTATCTAGAGTGTCCAGAACTCTTAAAACTCAACGGTAAACGAGCAAACGACTTAATCAGACGATGGCAAAGACTTGACACCAAAGAAGGCAAATACACAAACGATAAGACGCCTGTATCATTAGCCATTAGGGAAACCCAGTTTAGAACATGATGAGATACTAATATACAATTATCAGAACGACTAAAATTTTAAAAAGCGATAAGATCGAATGCTGGCAAAGATGCGGAGAAGCTGGCTCACTCATACACTGCTTGTGGCATGTAAAATGGCACAGCCTCTCGGGGAACAGTTGCATCGTCCTGTAAGACTGTACCTGCAAACACCCAGCAAATGAACTCGTGGGCATTTCTCTCAGAGAAGCGAAGACACGCTCCCACAAAAACTGCACACGAATATTCACAGCAGTTTTATTCATAATAGACCAAAGTTGGTTACAACTCGATGCCCTTGAAAGACTGGATGGTTAAACGAACTGTGGTTCATCTGTACCCAGGAATAAATACTCAGAATTAAAAAGGAACCAACTACGGACACACACGGCTTGATGAATCTTCAGAGCATTAGGCTGAGAAAAATCCTACGCTGGAAACTTTGTGCTGTGTGATTACTGTCACATAATGTTCCTGAAATGAGACATCTACAGGAATGGGGTACTGACTACTGACGGCCAGGGTCGGGGTTGGGTGGGGGGAGGCGGGGAGAGGCGTGGGGTCGCAAGGGACAGCACGAGGCACTCCCACGGTGACGGCAATGCGCTGCCAGCAGCCTGCTTGTGAGACTGTGCTCCACTTTCCCAAGAAAGTGCTGGGGGGACTGAGTAAGGCGTCCAGGGGGCCCCTCAGTATTATTTCTTAGAACTACATGTGAACCCACAATGATCTCAAAATTTTAAAAAATTCATTAAAAAATCTAAGGGGCTAACTACATGGCTTTTTCCCAATGACCTACTTATTCGATGAATTATGTAACAGCTTTTCTCACATTGATCAATCCTCATATTCTTCGAACGAATCCCGAGTGCCGTGCACTATGCTTTTAAGGCTCTTTTCTATCCCCTCGTTTATATTTCTGCATTAATATTTCTGCAGGAGATTGTGCTGAGGGTTTTCGTTCTGCGTGTGCCGTGAACGTTGTGTGCCGCTGCTGTGCTGACTCAGTCAAAAGCAGGATTTGGATGGATCGCTTTTCCGTCTGTTCCGGAACAGTCTAGGCACGTCAGAACACGTGCTCCTTGGAGGAGACGTGTGTTTATTATTGTATTCCTTGCAGATTTTGCTTTACACGTTTCAGTGTTATAGCATTTGGCACGGGAACAAATGGGAAGATTTTCACTGTCGATTGCTTCGCTTGGTTCCATTTCCTTGTCGCTTTTCCCACCTCTTTCCCTCTGCTCCTCCCGAGTCGCT
>NW_011889150.1:376729-378046 GCF_000151845.1 Pteropus vampyrus
CCTGTGCCACTCTCAGCCCTTCCTCAGGCGTGTCCAAGGATCGTCCCCGGTGCTGGAAGTCACTCTCCGCTTCCCGCCGAAGCCGCCGGCCACACACGCACACTCACACACACACGCACACTCACACACACACGCACACTCACACACGCACACTCACACACGCACACTCATACACACGCACATTCACACACTCACACACGTACACGCACACACACGTACACGCACGCACACGCACACTCACACACGCACTCACACACACGCACACTCACACACACGCACACTCACGCACAAGCAGTCACACACACGCACACTCACACACTCACACACACGCATACTCACACACACGCACACTCACACACGCACACTCACACACGCACACTCACACACGCACACTCACACACGCACACTCACACACTCACACACGCACACTCACGCACAAGCAGTCACACACACGCACACTCACACACACGCATACTCACACACACGCACACTCACACACACACACACTCACACACACGCACACTCACACACACACGCACACTCCCGCCCACGCAGCCGCGTGGTCCCAGCTCTCGGGGTTTTGCCTGCGCCCCTGAGCTCCAGCTCCGCAGACACAGGCTCCTCTCCGCGGTGGCGAAGGGTGTGTGCCCCACCCCTGGTTCCGAAGCTTCTGCCGAAGGCTGTGGCCCCTTGTGCCTGCCCCTGTCGTGAGGCAGGAAGGGGGTGGGAGGCCAGCCGTGGCGGGGAATGGGTCTGGTGACTCACCTCACGCTGTCCCTCCAGCTCTCCAGGACGTCCTTCACCACCGAGAGACCCTAGACCAAGGACAGGCGCCCACGACAGGGTGCAGTGCGGGCGGGGGCTCCGGTCCCCGAGCCTGCAGGCCGCTGGCTCACCTGCTCTCATGTCTCTGGGGCTGGTAGGCGGTGGCGGAACCAGAGACACGAGACAAACTCGGGGCGTAGAAAAAAATGGCCTGCAGAGAATCTTATTTACTAACCTTTTAAAATTTATTAACTTTTGAAATGAATTTTTGTGAAGGGGGCCATCACGCACTGTCATCAGCAGAGGGGACAGCTCTCTGGGGATCCCAAGGCTGAGTGCCAGCGCCACCAGGAAACACGGAGAGACTAGCAGGGGCTTGTCACGGCCCCCCCCCCCACTGGGTCTCGAGGGACCCGCCCTGCGGTGCTGGCGATGGCCCAGCTAGTCCCCCGATCCCAGGCTCCTCTCCCAGACTGACGACAGTGGGCAGGATTATTCTGGGTGCAAAAGAATGGATTTAGACAGTCATGGCCCCACAGGACGACAGCAACA
>NW_011889150.1:379767-384403 GCF_000151845.1 Pteropus vampyrus
CGGACACGGGGCGACAGCCTGGACAACCCTCCCGTCCTCACTGCTCCGGGGCGTCCGGAGCACGGCTGTGGTCAGCGCTGGCAGATGGCGTGGGCCAGACCCCATGGGACACCGAGGCGCCCGTCGAGGCAGAATGGGGCTGGGAGGAACCGGCGGACACCAGGGCCACCGCGGGAACTCGGAGATGGGGCTGCAGCGTGGGGAGGGACCGGCAGGGCCCGAGGCCCCTCAGAGAAGACGCCCCCTCCGTCCCCTGCCTGCCGGTGGCCCTGGCACAGAGACGACCGTCCGTGCTGAAGCCAGCGGCCTTCTAGAAATCGCCCCCAGTGGAGTAGCCCCCGGGGCTCTGCCACCCCTGGCGGCCACGGCCTGTGGCTCGAGGGCGGTGGGTGTCCTCAGCCAGGCCCAGCCGTGTCTCCTTCCCGCTGGTCCCCACCTTTGGTCAGCAGAGCTCATGCCTCCGGCGGGGGGCCGAGCCCTTCGCTCCCACAGGTGTGGCCTCGGTGCGGCTGGGCTTCAGCGCCCTTCGGCGGTCAGCGTCCCCAGTACTGTGCCTGGCCTGCCCGCACACCGGGTCTCCGCCAGGCCTCCCCGGCTCTGGCATCTCAGGCTGAGGCTCCTGGTCGAAGGAACGGGCTGCTTTCCGGGTCCCACGAGAGGACAGCACGTTGGAGGCCCTCCCACACGGGACCGTGCCTGAGCAGCTGCCGTGCTCTTGGTGGCCTCTGAGGGGTGTCACGTGCCTCCCGCAGGCCCAGTTACCACCTTGGGACACGAGACACACACTCGCAGGCCCTGCCCTCCAGGGCCCTGTGGGTGGGATGAGGTGCCACGTGGCCGGAGCTGGGCGATTAAGCACGGAATACTCACGTGGTCACTTGCCTAACAAATGAACTTAGTTCCTCATGAAAAAAGGAATTAATTTTATTTATCGGGTGCATGAAAGTCAAAGCAAGCCAACCGTAAAAATTTACATACTATGCACAGAAACTACTTCTAGCACAGTAAAGCCAATTACTCTTTTTAAAGAAAGCTCCGGCACCGGGCAGAGCGCGTCGGCGGCAACGGTGGGGCGGTGGCTCTCGCTGTCTGAGTGGAGGGTGGGGGAGTGGGGGGGCGTGGGGCCGCGACCCTGGTCCCCAACGCGCCTGTGTAATGGGGTGCTCAGTACCTCCATGCGTTCCCGCGACTGGCTGTACCAGCTCGGGCGGCAGACCCCGCCATTCCACTCCCTGGCCCCTGGCGAGAGGATGGCCTGACTTGGTGACACTGTGGCAGTCACGGTCCCAGGGCGTGGGCAGAGATGGCCGGGGCAGGGTCACTTCGGGCTCTCTCCTCTCTCCTTCCCTCCCACATGTGGCTGGTCACCGATGAAGGCCACCCGTGTCTCCCCCTCCTTGCAAGTGGCCTCTCTCCATCCCACTCATCTTTTTCTTGCCCAGATTTCTATCTCCGTCCTGTCCCCATGTCTGCCACCAGAATCTCCTTTCAAATCGCCAGGTCATGCCTCTCTGCTTCAGCCCCCCAGGCCCCCGCCCCACCCGCTGGGGGTCCCCTGCTTCCTGAGCGGCTGCGTCCTGCGAGTGGCTCTGCTCCTGGTCCATGTGGCCCGTGGTGTTCCGCTCGTGGCCCCGCTCTCCGCAAGGCTGGGTCTCTGCTCCGCCACGCTCTGTCCTCCCCACAGTGACCAGCGGACTCGTGCGTCCCAGCGCCAGTGAGCCCGCCTCTGAGGGGCTGCGGTCTGCACCTGCACCACCGTGCAGGGCCACGTCCCCGTCCGCCCCGCGGGCCACCACGCAGGGCCACGTCCCCGTCCGCCCCGCGGGCCACCACGCAGGGCCACGTCCCCGTCAGCCCCGCGGGCTGGCAGCCTCGCTTCCCGATGCCATTTCTCGAACCCCCGGTCTCCCGCACGGCCCCCCACATGGCCACCTCAGCTGCGGAGGTTTTGTTGACACAGGGCAGAGTTTTTGGAACCGCGCCTGACGCATGTTCCCGCTCCTCAGAACGACCACTGGAACGCGTGAGTCCCACGCAGTGGCGGTGCTCAGGGCGGTCCCCGGGAGACTCGCCTGGCCCCGGCACCAGCTCCTACAGCAGGGTTTCGGCCCGGGTGACGGCGGGGAGGCCGAGGCCGGGGAGAACAGTGTGTTTGCTGAAGCGGCAGAGGTCGCGAGCGCAGTCCGGGAACTCGCCCCGAGTCTTTCTGACGCGACACCTCACCGCGATCGGTCCATCTGTGTGTTCCACGTCCGACGGACGTGGGCCGCACTGGCCCGGTTCTGCAGAGGAACAGAACCAACAGGATGCAAGAGGAGACTTAATACGAGGAATCGACTCACGCGACGTGTCCCAGCTCAAGCGACGAGGCAGGAAGAAGGGGTCCGCCTTCCGCTCCGATCAGGACCTCGGAGGATCGGGGCGGCCAGCACTCGCCGAGTCCCCTTCGAATGCTGACCCTGTCCAGAGACACCGTCACAGACACCCCAGAAACGAAGCTTAATCAGACGTCTGGGCAGCCCGGACCGGGCAGTGGGTCTCCCTGGCGACGAGGCGGCTGGACTCGCCCTGTGCCCTGGCAGCGGCTCCGTCTCCGTCCGCTGCATCCAGCAGGGAACCGTGGGGAGAAAACAGCAAGTCCTTGGGTCTCCAGGTTCTAGTCTCTCATGCCAGGCCACGTGACTTTCATACCCACAGACTGACCCTGTCCCCAGGACTGTCCCTCTGCCTAAGCCCGTCCCCAAACTTCCCAGGACCACCCCAAAACTTAGCCTTTGCCCAGGCTCAGAAAATGCCCCAGAAAGAAATGGCGGGTGCCTGCGGCTCACTCAGGAAGGGCTCGTCCCGCGGCACAGTCGTCACCGGACGGGGCTCCCTCTCTCCGTGGTGGCCCGACGCCCGTACAGCTGTAACTTTCTCTGCCGGCCGTGGCGGGAGCAATGTCTGCTGAGTCCTGCCATACACGACTGGAAAACCGAAGATGCTCTCACTGCGTAGGGACAGAATCGTCACCAGTGCCCTGGGGGAAGGGACGAGGGCCCACTCTGATTTCCCGTGGCTGGCATCTCCCCGTTTTGTACTCGGGCTCCAAACCCCTCCCCCCCGCTCCCCATCCCAGAGCCCGAGTACCCGGAGGTTCCCGAGGTTTTATTTATTTACCTATTTTGCTGGATCCGCCAGCTTCCCTCTGCCCTTCGGTGCGTCACCGAGATTGAATTTGGGCACGGAAGCCAGCAGTGAGCCACGCTGGTCACCCATCACGCCACGAGCCAGAATCACAGCGAGCACCCAGCCCCACCACACATCTGTATCAGCCCGAGGAAGCCCCCTCGCCTCACCCCTCCCACTGGGAAGTGGTGTCAGCCTAGATTACTCACCTCACATGGGAAGCAGGCAGACAAAAAGATCTCGTCAGCTTTCCACGTTACGGCCTCGTAGGCAATTAGCATCATTCCTTGCTCTTTGCAAAGCAATACGCTTGTAGGTTCTCTCCATGTCACTGCTTCGCAAGAGCGGTGCAAAAAGTTCCTACAGCCCCTCGCCCATTTTCCCAACTACGAGCGTGTCCCGCCGTGGATTTATCATTCGATAGATGATAGATTAGACAGATGATAGATGATAGATAGACAGATAGTAGATAGATATGCATAAATACATATTTTCCTTTTAAACCATTTGAGAGTAAATTGCAAACACTTGGACTTTCCCCTACAATACACACGCTTCCTGTGTTTTCTAAGAATAGAGAGGCCTTCTTCACGGGAGAGAAAGCAACAACGGGGGCTCATAAGTGACCTGGGCTCCGTGTCCCTGTTTCACCAGTCATCCCGCTGTTTCCCTCGGCGGCCGCTTTGCCCAGGCCGGGGTCCGACCCAGCGTCACCCGCTGCTTGAATCGCATGTGTTTTCAGGCTCACTTTCCTGGAACGATCCCTCTACCTCTCTGTCCTCCCTGAACTTGACGGCCATGGACAGTATGGGGCAGTTACTTTGCAGGGTGGCCTGGGGTTGGAGTCAGGCGACACGCCGGGGCAGGGCCACCCCAGAGGCGAGGACGCAGGCTTCTCCACAGCACATCAGAGGCACGCGGCATGCAGCTCGGCCGCTCGGTCTGGCGCCCTGACTTCACAATAAGCGACCACCCCTCGCCCTTGGCACCGGCGAGCCTGCGGCCCCAGCCCACTCCCAGCTTCCCGTGGTGTCGGTGCCATCGAGACCCTCGTCTGGGTCACTTATGGCCACGCGGGCTGCGGGTCATGCGTCTCTAACTCCACCTTCCCTTTGGCACCTTCTGGTTGAGTCCACTGCAGGGAGAGCCCCCTCCCCAGTCACTTGTGCCTTTATTTTTACGTCAGCATGAACCGGTGGATTCTCGCACGATTCCGTGGTGATCGTCTATTACCACTGTGATGATGCGGATGCTCAAACTGCCCCGCATTTGGCCATCAAGGCTGTTTGAGTCAGCACCGCCTGGGTGACACCCATACAGGCCCCAGAGGCCTCGAGGTTGTCGGGAGAACAGATGGCTGCTCAGTGGCGATGCGCTCAGCTGCTCCGATAGGATCACAGACTCACACTTAGGCCGCGCGCTGCTCCCTGCTCAGTCTGCTTTTCCAGCCCGTGTCTCCTCCAGCCGC
>NW_011889150.1:385848-388428 GCF_000151845.1 Pteropus vampyrus
GAGGGGCTCGGGGCGGTGGGCAGGTCGGCCTGGGCATGCAGTCCAGGGTCCAGGCCCTGTGTCTGGGGCAGGACGTGGCCGTGAGCCGTGTGTGGGTGGACCGTGGGACTGAGAGCCCCTGAGCCAGGGCCGGGCCTCCAGGGAAAGGGCCCTGGGCAGGGGTGGGGGGAGTAGGGGCGTGGGGGTGGGGAGGGAGGAGCCAATGGGAGTGCAGGTCGGGGCTGGGAGGCTGATGGAGGGGGCCTCTGAGGGGAGGAGCCAGTGGCCCATGAGGGAAGCGGGCACAGCAGGGCGGGAGCTGAAGAGGAGACGGGACAGCTGGGCAGAAGGAAGGAGCCGGGGCTGAGGCGGAGGGCGGAGGGCGGGCTGGAGGCTGGGACCGGAGGGGTGGAGGGCCGGGGGGGCCGGCACCACGCCCGCAGCCCTCGCAGACCTGGCCCGTGACGCCCTGTCGTCCGCCCCGCGGCTGGCCCCACGACGAGGCCGCGTTCTCCTCCGCTCCGTGGGTCCTCGGGGGAGAAGGCGCCACGCTCGGCCACATCTCTCACTTCCTGCCCCCGAACCTGCGTCAGCCTCTCCTCCAAGGAGCTCTGGTTCCTCTCACGGGACGTGGTGCGCCCTCTGCTCTCGCGGCGACACTGTCCCTCGTCCTCAGCAGACGGGGCGAGGGCGGACTGAGCCGGCCTCAAGAAACCCGGGCTTAAGGGGCCAAATGCGCACTTGCGCTGGCGCAGACGGTCGAGTCACCGGGCGGAAAACGTGCTGAGCGATGGGAAGCGGAGAAGGCGTTGCTCCTGTGCCCGGCACCCCCGAGTCTGCGGGCCGGCAATGCGCGCGCATATGCGTGTGCATGCATGTGTGTCGTGTGTGTACACATGTGAGTGCATGTGTGTACGTGTGCATGCATGCCTGTATGTGGGGGTGCGCTGTACAGGCATGTACATGTGCATGTGTGTACACGTGTGGGTCCGTGTATGTGCATGTGCGCGTGTGCATGTGTGTGCACGTGTGGGTCCGTGCATGTGCATGTGCTTGCGTGTGTGCATGCATGTATGTGTTGTGTGAGTGTGCATGTGTGTGAATGCACACAGGTGTGCTTGAGTGTGCATGTGTGTGCCTGTGTGCGCACATGTGCGTGCATGTGTGTGGCATGCATGTGTGTGTGCACATGTGAGCGCATGTGGGTGCATGCATGCGGGTGTGCATCACACAGGCATGTACGTGTGTATGTGTGTGCACGTGTGTTTCGTGTACGCATGTGTGCACATGTATTGTGTGTGCGTGCATGTGTGTGCTTGCACGTGCGTGTGTGTGCTCGTGTGTGTATGTGTGTGCGTACGTATGCGTGCATGTGTGTGGCTGTGTGCATGCATGTATTGTGTGTGCATGTGTGCACGTGTGTGCACATGTGTGTGCATGCGTGTGGCACACTCCCTATGTGCTAAACCTTTCCGTGAGCCTCCCTAGCTGCGTCCTGATGAGCTGCCTCTGTGTAGCAGGATCCATTTGCCGGCCTCGTTCTGTGGACATCTGAGCTCTTCCTGGCGCTCCAGGAATTGGTGGTGGTGCTGTTTGTTTTTCCGGGTCCCCTATACCCCAAGGACCTTGACACACTGCAGCCGTGTCTTCCCCTTTGGCAGTCTCCTCCTACATGTAGAAATGCCGGGTCAGAAACACACGTCCTCTCTGCTCCTGGTCTCTACGGCATTTTCTCTACGGTGCCGGGCTGGTTCACATGTCTACACCGGCTGCGAGTCCCATCTCAATGCGTTCCCGCCCGGGGAAGTACAGCATCCACTTACTCTATCAATAGAACAGCTTTTTAAAAAGCATAACCAGACTTTTTGTTACTTTGTATTGGTTTGACCTGCACTGATGTTAACACTGTGTTTATGTGTTTACCGCCATTTATTCACGTCCTTGGCTCTTTCTTTAGTGGGAACCTTTCCTTTTCTGTTGCTTTACAGAAGATAATCGACATGTTCAAAGTATTCGAGAAAATAAAATATCTGGGCTGGATATTCAAATATATTAAAGGAAAAAATAGAGTTTTGGAAACGAGGAAAAAAAGATGAGCAGGCAGCGCACAGCCCCCCCCCCCACCACGCCCGCTTCCCTTCAAAGCGTCACAGGAATAAGGACAAGTCGACGGAGGCGAAGCAGAGGGCCAGCAGCACCGGCGTCTGTCACAGATACGGCCGAGTCCAGCGCTGAACAAAACGGGCTCAGCGATGGGGACCAGGCTTCTCCGGGTCTCACGTTCCAGGGCGGCCACCTGTCCCCCCAGCCCCCGCCCCCACGCCCCCCGGTCTGCTGAGGACCAGACCAGGGCTTTCTAAGAATTCAGTAGAAACAGTGAAACCTGCCATTTGCTGCTGTTGGACCACCAGACACGCAAACCGTGCGTGCTCCTTCACGCCCCAGCCCGGGGGTCTTCCGCTGGGTTGGGGGTCTCTGAGGACGGGGCGGTGCGGGTTAACTGGAAGTGGCTACAGGCAGGTACCTGGTCTCACGGGCGAGGCCTCTCCAGACACGAAGCGTTGGAAGCATGTTGAGAAAGTGACTAATGTGTCACTGCAC
>NW_011889150.1:390694-392229 GCF_000151845.1 Pteropus vampyrus
TGTGTGTGAGTGCGTGCACGCGTGTGCGTGTGAGTGCGTGCATGTGTGTGTGCGTGTGAGTGCGTGCATGTGTATGCGTGTGAGTGCGTGCACGCGCACAGGTAGTCGCGGAAGCGTTAGGGACATGGGAGGGACCTTGCAGAGTGGAAATGGTTCTCCCCGACGCAGGACAAGCGGAAACACCAGAGCCAAGAGGAGCGGGTGCTGCCCGGGGCCCGGGCCAGGATACGACTCGCGTCCACGTCCGCACTAGTCATGGTGGCATGGGGACCGGGGACCCTCAGTGCTCCTCAACCTGGTCACCACCACCCCACAGAGCTAGGTTTTAGGAACAGGCTTCACTAAGGAACAAATACAGGCCACAGATTAAAACCAGCTGGGGCGATGTCCCCTGGAGGAAAACTCAGGGGAAGAGGCGGCTTCTGGAAGCTCAGGGGCCCCCATGGGGCTCCGGGCAGAGCCCGCGAACCTAGAAGTTACACCAAAGACCCGGTAACTGTTTCCTTTAGAGAGTCACAGTTGCATAAGCGAGCTGACATGTGCCAGCTGGCGTTTGTTGTTGTCCTTGCTTGGACATGTGAGGTCCAGCTCCGCGGGCCAGCAAACAGAAGGCTCGCCCGGGCCACCGGCGCCTTCGGGGGGCCGCCCCAGCCAGGTGGGGGTGGGCACGGGGACGGCCCCGTGATGCAGCCAGATCGGGTTCTGCAGCACCCTTCCCTCATAAAGTCTGTTGCTATGGACCTTACTTGGCTTTCAGATGAACCTCATAATTGCTCTGGGAGAACTTGAAAGCATTAAGCAGAGCAGCTCTGTCTTGCCCCCGGCCGCCCCCCACCCCGCTGGGGTTATTCTCTCTGAAGCCACAGTGTGTTTTGAATCAAAATTGCCTGCCTGGCTGCCAAGAAGTGGGCACGGAGATGATTCTTACTTTTCCGGGTGCCGCAGAGGCCGGGCCCGGCCCTTCAGGAACATGCCCAAGCAGCCCCGGTCACACAGGGACCTGACCTCGCTGGGCCCAGGGTCCTGCTTTCTGGGACCACTTGTCTTTACAGGAGGAGACCCCTGCCCAGCCCACGTCCTCACAGCCATGCTGTCCTCATGCCAGGCGCTGGGCTGGCTAATGCGAAGCCCCGCACACCCTCCAGTTCTACCTGAGCCAAGGGACAGAGCGGTGTCTAGTGGTCAGCACCCAATGGAGAGGGCTTGAGACAGACTGCCTGGGTCCCCTGCCTGCCCACCACTAGTCCTGGGCACCCGAGACTGTCCGAACCTCAGTCTCTACATCTGCAAAAGGCGGGTCTCGCAGGGCAGAGGTCATTCTGCAGGGAGGTATCAGTGCCCGTGGGTCACGAGCGCTCAGTCTTATCAGCCAATAATAACGACGATGATGACAACAGCTTCAGCGTGACTCGACGTGGTTGAAACGTTCTTGCATAAGTCGCCTCTGACCATCACCGCGGGTCCCGAAAGGGGGCGGAGGAGGTGTCCTGCCCCCACCCCAAGCACACCAGGCTGGGCCAAGGAGGTGGGGCTCC
>NW_011889150.1:394859-396365 GCF_000151845.1 Pteropus vampyrus
GTGGCCAGCCCGGAGGCGCTTCCATCCGCTGCAGGGAAGGGGCGCTGATGAGGCAGCTGACCTAGGCTTGTTGATTTAAAAGCGTCCTCTGTGGTGTGGAGATGTCATTTCTGGGGCTTTTCCCCTTTACGGAGAGACAAGGAAAGAGCCAAACAATGGTGGAAACAGTCCAGGAAAAACATGCCTTCCCGTTCTTGACAGCGAGTCCTTCCGCGAGGTCCAGCTCTCCAGCCCAGCACTCCTGGTCCGGGGTCCCCGCCCAGCCCCCGCTGACCAGTGCTGAGTCTAGGCCCCTGACTGGGCGGAAGGCACCCAGGTGGGCCCTCAGGGGTGAGGCCTAGGCCCCCTACTGCCCGGAGTGTGGGCTGCATTCTGGGGACTCACCCTTGGCGGACGGAAGTTGCCTGGCCTAAGTTATGTCCTGACTGGGCCGTCCGTGGTCAAGGACCGGCTGCGGCACAAAGCCCCTCACTTCAGTTTGAAGAGCCATCCAGGCCATAGGCCAGCTCCCGGCCCCTACCCATTCCCCGCGTCCTTCCCCCGCTTGAATGATTAGTAACCTCCCCACTCAGGGCCTGACCTGAGATGACTTCGTCTTGTTTATTTTTAAATGAGTTTCCAGAGTAGGGCCGTAGCCTGCGGGATGTCTCACACTGTCCCGTCCATTGCTGTCTCCCAGAGGAAAGTCCCGTCGTCTCCTTGGCATCAGAGGGACAGACGTTGAACCCTGGGAAGTGACGGGGTCCAAAGCCACAAAGCTACAAACAAGGAAACCCGAGCCAGAGACAGGAAGTAGCTCTGGGAGATCCCGGACGTGGGGTGGGGCTGGGAACGTGTGGGCAACTCTTGTGGGGGCCGAGGCCCTGTGGGGCTGCCCTGCAGGATGGAAGGTGTGGCCTGGGACGTGCTGGGAACCTGGACTGAGACCTCAAGGCCCTGGCGCTCAGCCGGCGCCCCAGCCCGAGGGGACATCCTCGGCTGACAGCATCCTTCCAGTGTCTCAGCTGACTCAGTCACCTGCTCAGCCACGCGGCGGGTGACAGTGGGCTGAGACACTGGATTGGGAACAGCCTCCAAAGCTCACGACTGCCCCATCCGGCAGCACTCCAGACCTGCCAGGCTCTCCCAGTGGGAGGCCCAGCCTACGCCTTGCCCGTCTCCCACAGTGGCCTGAGGGAGGTGGCCCTGCCTGGCCTTAGACAGAGGCCGTGAGGTGCACACAGGAGCTCGTGCGCCCCACGCCCCACAGCTGGAGGCCTCGGCATCTGGGTCAGCCTCAGCGATGGCACGTCTCCGTGGGCTAAGGGGCCGCTCACACCAGGGCGGCCCCCTGGGTGCCTGAGGCCGGGAGGGTGACCTGCCTGCCACATGAAGCAGGCTCAGGGAGGCAGCACCTCTGTGGCACGGCAACCCTCGGCCGAGGTGACGAGAAATAACTAGAAGTGGCAGCTGTGAAGGGTGGGGGAGCCCTGGGGACAGGCTGTCCCTCCCCTGCCTGGTCCATGG
>NW_011889150.1:399210-399594 GCF_000151845.1 Pteropus vampyrus
GCTGACCCGTTGATGCCAGCGCTGCCTCAGAGACAGTGGCCTGGCTGGGGGGAGCGGGCGGTCTGTTTAGAACCCACCACTCTGCCAAGGCCGACGGCAGGGCCACCTCCAGGGAGAAGAGAAGCTGGAGCAGTGCAGCCTCCGGGGTCCTGCCCTCGGCCTCGGGGCACCCGCGGAGGCGCCCGTCCACTTGGCGCCAGGCCCGGCTCCAGGGTCGTTCTGGACTCTTGTGTTGGGGCACGAGACGAGAAGCCGTGTGCTCGAAGGCACAGCCCAGGTGACAGGGACGCCTCCTGTCACAGTCCTCGGCCCGGCACGTGTGTGCAGGGAGGGTCCAGGTGGTCCCCCAGCCGGTCTGCAGACCCTGAGCTGAGGACAGGGCAG
>NW_011889150.1:400719-405283 GCF_000151845.1 Pteropus vampyrus
CCTCCTGTCACAGTCCTCGGCCCGGCACGTGTGTGCAGGGAGGGTCCAGGTGGTCCCCCAGCCGGTCTGCAGACCCTGAGCTGAGGACAGGGCAGCCAGCCCGAAGGACGGTGGCCGAGGGCTCCACGGTTTGGCCCGGGCCCCACTGGGCGGCGGGGCAGGGAGGACACGGCCATCCCGGAGGCCATCAAAGCGCCCTGCTCCCCGCTGCCTGAGTCCCGGCCGTGACGCCTGCGGTCGGATAAGGCCCTGGGCTGGTCCTGCGGCGACCAAGCGGCTTCGGGCCTTTGCGGGTGTCCTCTGGTGCCGAGGCTCTGAGGCCTCCGGCCTGGGGCAGGCGGGACGGCCCCGGTGGCCTCTGTCAGACTCGGAGTGCCCGCACGTCTGCCTGCCCCTGGTGGGGCTGTGTCTACGGCCGCGTTGTCGTTGGGGGCGGTGTGTCCCTGTGCTAGGACCTGGGACCGCCACCTCCCTCAGGGGGCATTGGGACAGCAGACCCCAAGGTGCGGCATAGTGGGTGGGCACTCCCAGGCCAGGCACCCTCGGCCTCTCCACAGAGGGAGGCGACCTCGCCCCGCCCTGTGCCCCTGTGCGTGTTGGGCCCTGCGTGCCCTGCGTCCCGAGAGCACTCCTGCAAACACTTGTGCCCCGCACGCTCACCGCACACACACACGTGCTCAGACTCACACACACCCCTCTACACTCGCACTGTGCGTGTGTGCAGGCCATGATCTGCTCCCACACACACAGACCCATGCGCCCGGCGAGCGGGCAGGGCCGGCTCCAGGCTGTGCCTGCCAGCAGTTACGTTGTGCCTTAGGGCTTGCGATGGGACGAGCATGTCCAGGGTCTCGGTGCCACCGTCGCACAGCACGCCCAGGAGACGTTCCAGGCATCTCGCCCAGCAGCGAGCACTGGGGTCCTGCCATCTGGAACCCAGGGCCACGCACTACCCTGAGGCCTCGTGGTCCCAGGCTGGCCACCTCCCCTCCTTGGCCTTCGGCTCCCCAGAGGACACCTGGGTAGAAGTCGTCACAGCAGCTCAGAGGAGAAATGAGGGCTCGCGGGGTGTTGTGACTCTGAGTTCACCCGTGAGGCCATGGTGGGGACAAAGTCGAATGCGGGCCACCCGCCCGGCACCTGTCCCACCTGAACGTCCCCCCATGCTGCGAAAGCTTTTCGTGTGCCGGGGGCATTTCCTCTGAGCAAGGGGTCGTCCCGGATCGAGTTCTCTGCCCCGGCTTTGGCTGGAGAGTTCTGCACCCCACACGCCCCCCGCCTGTCCGGTCCGCCGTCAGCAGCACTGCATGGCGGGGACCCCTGCCCGTGTCCCTGCCCTCACGGCACTGGCATCCGCCGGGGCTGGAGCCACCGAGGCGTCAGCCGCCCCTGGACGAGGCACACAGCGTCACTGCGACGGGCCCACGGCGCCTTTCAGCCGCTTACTCCAGGCCCAGCGGGAGGCGGGACGAGCAGCCCGAACGCGGCTCCTTCTCGGCCCTGGTCCGCCGGCTCCCCCACTCTGGCCGAGCCTGTCGTGGGGGTTTCCCCAGCCCCCACCCGTCGAAGCAGCCGTCCCCACCGCTACCCACGCTGCCTCTGTCCCTTAACGCCGCTAGGTAGGTGCGGGTTGAGTAGCCATGTCTTTCTCGGCCAGCGCACGCTCAGCCCCTCGTCAGCGGGCAGCGGGGTCATCGAGTGAACCGGCTGATGACGGCAGCCAGCGGTGGCCAGGGGCTCGACACTCACAACACCCCCAAAATAAGTGTGATCATCACCACTTTATACGCGAGAAAAATCAGGTTCAGAGGAGTTAACAGCCCAAAGCCAGAATTTCAAACCCAAGTGCTGATTCGTAGGAGGCAGTTTGTCCCTGGACACAGCACAGGAAATGACATGGCTCAAACGCTGACCTGGGCCGGCTGGCGCGGCGAACGCCCAGTGACCAGGCCAGGCGCGGGCTCGCTAGAGCCCGGGCCACCGGTCCGTGGGCCCTTCCACCCACGTCTCACTGACCTGCGGTATCGGGACCTGTTCACCACGCTCGTCTCCCCAGGCCTCACTGGGCTCCAACGCAAGCACGTTCCCGTCCACAGGGCCGCGGGAAGGCGGACGGCCGCTCTATTTAACAAAGAGCCGCATCCTGTTGCCATGACGACCACATCCTAAAATTAGATGTGCCACCTGCCCTGAGGTAGACGCCGTGAAGGAGCTGCTCCAAGGGCCTGGACCCGCCCTCAGGACTGGGCCTACTGCAGGCTGTCGCCCGACACGTGGTGTCCTCAGGCCTCCGTCCAGCCCCGCCGGTCACAGCTCCTGGTCAGTCCCCGAGGGGTGCTTGGGGCTCCGTCACAGGGAGGTGATGCGTGTTCGATGCTTTGGAAGCGTGAATGGAAGCATCTGCCATGGTGGCAGCGGGAGCCGGGCGCCAGGCTTCCATCTGGGTCCCTGGGGTGATGAGTGCCCCCCACTTTAGACCAACATCGCTTTGCCGGTGCTTCGGGGCATGCCGGGGCAATGCGCACCCCTCAGTCACACACAGCGCCCACCTTGCACCCAGGCCTTGCAGACCTCTGCTTACTAGACCTCTCGTCCCCTGGATTACTGACCCTGCGCCCTAACGAGGTGGCTCAGTGTGTCCCCTGCAGTCCCCACCCACACTGCCACCGCCGGATGCGTCTCATTGTGTGGCTGCTCCGCCGTCCCCCGTGACCTGCGTGGGTCTCGCGGCTCACCCGGCTTTCTCGTGCTAACTGTCACGGGGACCTCGCTTTTGCTCATGTACGGGTCTGTGAATCTTAACAAACATACGGACTGTGTCACCACCACCACAGTCAGGAGGTGGACATCACCCCAGAAACCCCCTGGGGCCACCCCTCTGTCGTCACGCCCTCCCCCACCTGAACCCCCGGAAGCCGCCGCTCTGCCTTCCACCACCACGGTGGTGTCTGTGAGACCGGCCCCCTCCGCTTGCGGCCACCCAGAGGCCCTCCAGCTGTCGCGGGCATCAGCATCCGTTCCTTCCACTGCTCCTTGATGTGCATGTGCTACAACTTGTCTAACCGGCCACCTAGCAAGGGACATCTGGGTGCCTCCAGTTCGGGGTGCTGTGGGTAGAGCTGCTGTAAACATCCGCATGCGGGTTTGCATGAACGTAAATTCCACGTCTGTAGGGTAGACACCCCGAGAAGGGGAAGAGTGGACGAACTAGTGAGAACTTTAACGAAGGGATGGGAAACTCTAAAACAGGTAGAAAACAGAAAAGGGAACCAGTCAGAAATGAAGAATACATCAGAGGGAACCGACAGCAGATTAGATGAAGCAGGAGATCGCGTCGGTGATTCAGAAGATAAGATGGCAGAAAACACCCAATCAGAACAGCAACAAGAAGAAGAATCCAGAAAAGCGAGGACAGTTTACGGGGCCTCTGGGACGACATCGAGCGTAACATCCTGATTGGGATACTAGAAGGAGGAGAGAGGGCAAGGGGTTGAAAACCTATTTGAAGAAATAATGACGGAAAACTTTCCTGACTTGGTGAAGGAGATGGACATAGAAGCCTAGGAAGCACAGAGAGCCCCAAACAGGATGAACCCAAAGAGGCCCATGCCGAGACTCAGCATCATTAAAATGCCAAAGGTCCAGACAAGGAGAGAATCTTAAAAGCAGCAAGAGAAAAGCAGTTAGTTCCCTACGAGGGAGCTCCCCAGACTGTCGGCTGATTCCTCACAGAAACTTTGCAGCCAGAAGGGACTGGCAGGAAATACTCAAAGCGATGAAAAGCCAGGACCTACGACCAAGATGACTCTACTCAGCGAAGCTGTCATTTAGAATCGAAGGACAGATAAAGAGCTTCCCAGACAAGAAAAAGCCTGAAGAGTTCATCAGCCGGTGTCCCAGGAAAGGTGGAGCGACGCCTTTAAGAAGAAGAAAAGAAAGATAAAAAGTATGAATAATGAAATGGCAATAACTACACATCTGTCAACGATTACTTTAAATGTAAATGGATTAAATGGTCCGGTTAAAAGAGAAATGTGGCTGAATGGATAAGAAAACAAGACTTCGACATGTGCTGCCTACGAGACGCACTTCAGGGCGAAAAGCACACACGGACAGAAGGCGAAGGGCTGAGGAAAGATAGTTCATGAAAATGGAAACAAACGAGCAGAAAGCTGGGCAGCAACACTTACACCAGACAAAATGGACCTGAAAACAAAGGCTAGAACGAGAGACAAAGAAGGACTAGTAATCCCACTTCTGGGGATTTGTCCAAAGAAACCCAAACACCACTTCGAAGGGACGTGCGCCTCCATATGCCCACTGCAGCATTATTTATGACCGTCAAGATGTGGCGGCCACCTGGGCGTCCATCCGTGGATGAAGAAGGTATGTACGTACATACCATGGAATGTCCATCGACGGACGGACGGATAAAGGAGAGGTGGTACATATATATGCAGTGACATGTGACTCAGCCATTAAAAGAACGAGCTCTCGCCATCTGCAGCAACATGGACGGACCCAGAGGGCGTCGTGCTGAGTGGGGTGAGTCAGACAGAGGAAG
>NW_011889150.1:405333-406581 GCF_000151845.1 Pteropus vampyrus
GGAAAGATAGTTCATGAAAATGGAAACAAACGAGCAGAAAGCTGGGCAGCAACACTTACACCAGACAAAATGGACCTGAAAACAAAGGCTAGAACGAGAGACAAAGAAGGACTAGTAATCCCACTTCTGGGGATTTGTCCAAAGAAACCCAAACACCACTGCGAAGGGACGTGCGCCTCCATATGCCCACTGCAGCATTATTTATGACCGTCAAGATGTGGCGGCCACCTGGGCGTCCATCCGTGGATGAAGAAGGTATGTACGTACATACCATGGAATGTCCATCGACGGACGGACGGATAAAGGAGAAGTGGTACATATATATGCAGTGACATGTGACTCAGCCATTAAAAGAACGAGCTCTCGCCATCTGCAGCAACATGGACGGACCCAGAGGGCGTCGTGCTGAGTGGGGTGAGTCAGACAGAGGAAGACAAAGGCCGTCTGATCTCACTTACATGTAGAATCTAAAGAACAAAGCAAACAAACAAAACAGAAACAAACTCATAGATACGGAGAACATTTTGGGGGTTGCCAGATGGGGGGCGGGGGTGTGACAAAGTGGAAGGGATTAAGAAGCACAAATGGTTAGTCACAAAACAGTCAGGGGTGGAAGGTACAGCCCAGGGATACAGTCAATGCTATTGGAATAACTGTGCACGGTGTCGGATGGGTACCGGGCTCATCGGGGCGATTGATCACTTTGTAAGTTATGTACACGTCTAATCACTATGCCGTACACCTGAATCTAACATAATATCCTATGTCAACTGTAACTACAAATTAAAAATTAAAAAAAGAAACAAATGAGATAGTTTTCCTACATTTGGCAGTACTACAGTTTCTCTCGACGTGACCGAACATGAGTTGCAAAGTTAAAATGAACTTTTCTAAACTCTCGACAATTAAAAAAATAAACACTGGCCGTCCGCGCTGGAGGAGACGCGTCCTCTCCTCGTTCTCTCTGCGGAGATGACGTCGTGTGACTGTACGAAGAGGCGGGCAGACGGCACGGCCAACACCGGCAGGGAGAGCCTGTGCCGGGCAGAGAGTCATTAACGGTCGGTGACGCTATTCTTCTGGCTTTTGTGATGCTTGAGGTTTTTGTCTGTTCTTAAAGTATTGTAATCGGCTGCATTTTTTCCTCATTCCAAATAAATATTTGCTCTTGTACCTAATTTTTATTTGCAGTGTTTCGCTTCCCCTCAGAGGCTGCCATGGTTACCGACCTCCAGGCTGCAGCTCCTG
>NW_011889150.1:410902-411751 GCF_000151845.1 Pteropus vampyrus
GCCGCATGCCACAGACTCGAGGTCCTCCGACGCTCACGGTGCCTTCTGCGCGCCAGGCCAGCGCCTTCGCGTGTTCTCTTGCCAAGACCACAGGGCAGCTGACCCCGCTGGACACGGTCGCCCCGTGCGGGCGGGTGCCATCCGCTGACGCCCGTCCAGCTTCTCGGGGGTGAGAGCTGAGAAGTGCTCTGTCGCAGACGTCACGTGCATCGGTGGCAGGTCTGGAGGGTGCAGGTGAAGGCGGCTGGAGGGGAGACGCCGTCACCGTCCGCCACAGTGGCGATTCCTCGGACGGGCTGGGGACAGGTTCCACGCAGCCCCATCTGGCCAGGAGCATGGAGGCCGGCGCGTCCGGTGTCCTCTGGCTTGGCATGGCACACCGCTGACCTCACGGTGTCCTCCTCACTCAGGGACCGGAAGCCGCCCGAGGCCGCCGCCGGAGTGATGCACCAGGCACCGCGCGGCTCACAGGCGTCTCGCCCGATGAGCCCTGGGAGGGTGGAGAGGCCCTGTCGCGGGCCATGTCCCAGCCGCGGCGCCAGTGCGTGCGTGACGGCCAGGGAGGAGGGGGCTTGTCCCCAGGGGCGCTGTCTGCAGGACCAGCGGAGGTCGCCTTCTTTCGGGTGGGCGTGTCCCGCCGTGGCCGAGAGCCGCCCTCACGCTGGACCTGCCACCTGCCTCCCCCCCACGTCCGTCCCCAGCCCCCCTCGCTGAGTCAGCCCCCCCCAAAGGCTGCCTTCAGTTTCCATCTGTCCCCAGCCTCGTCTGCCGGGGGCAGCCCGTTCGATCAAAAGAAAAGAAAGACAGATGCTGGAGGTGACATTTTCTTGGCGATCCCGCGAGAAAACA
>NW_011889150.1:412401-418994 GCF_000151845.1 Pteropus vampyrus
CAGCTTTCTGCACGGAGGCTTCTGCTGAGGGTCTGGCGCTTCGTGGTGCAGGTGGGTGAACCCTCCCTGCCTTCCCGCGCCCTCCATCTGCCGATAGCGTGTGCCCGCGCCTCCCATCACCGCGGGACGAAGGGACCGCGGCGTCCTCCACGTTCCCATCCTGCCCTGCGTGGTCTCCGTGGCCCTCAGCACCCGTCAGCTTCGTTTTTCTGGGCCTTTTTCCTTTATTTTGCGGGCTTTCTGCAGTACCTGACTGGACGCCAGGATCTAGATGTTTGGAAGAAATAAAGGGAAGGCCAGCTGGGGGAGGGCTCTGGTGGACACCGAAATGCAGACCATGAGGACAGCTACGCTTGGGGACACCGTAGCCACAGAGGCTACTTTGGGCCTCCCTTTGAACAATAAATAGGAAATGCCAGCACTGTGCCTCGAACAGCTCAGTTAATTCATGTCCCCTCGGGTGGCGGTGGGGCTGGGGGTGTGGACAGATGACCACGGAGGACCCGTGCTCGGCCCACCTCTGTCCCCACGCCCGGCCTGGAGAGTGGCAGAGGCAGTGCCCTGCCCACCCCGCCGTCCAGGCACCTCCGGCCCTACACCTGCTCCAGGCGGAGCCGGATCCCAGCTCCCCGCGCTGTTCGGTGCGCCGTGGGGGAGGCGGGGTGAGCAGGCACCCGGGGCGGCCTTTGCCGTGCTCGTCCGGTCGTCTCTCCCGGCCGCAGCTGCGCATCAGGGTGTCCAGGGGGCATTTGACTTCCCACGAGGCTGGAGAAACGTCCTCCCGCCCCAGGGAGAGGTCGCAGCAAGCAGGGGACATGCCTTGGCCTCAGGAAGACGGTTCCTGGGGCACCGAGGCCCATGCGGGTCCCAGCAGTGGAGGGGCAGACACTCCCGCCAGGGCCGAGGCTGGGCCCGGAGCCGACCGGCCACCGACACCGTGTGGCCGGGCCGCAGTCACCCCCCTGGGCTGTGTCACAGGAGGTGGGGGTGTGGGGTGAGACGGGGACGATGTGCGAGAGGACCCTCCCAGCGCCCCGGCTCGTGGTGACTGCACAGACTGGCCGTCATGGTGAGCCCACGAGGACACGGGGCTGGTGGCCCTGGGCCCGGGCAGAGCGCTCCTGGCATTTCTGTGGATAGGTCTGCGGATTCTTGGAATGGAGCAAGTTCAGAACCAGTGAGGGGCTGGCAGAGGCCTGTGTGTCCGTCACCTGGGTGCTCGGTGGCCCAGCCACGAGGAGCCTGCTTGGCGTCATGAACATGAGTGTGACGGGCTTCAAACGAGCCCTGTGGGGTACAGTGCAGGAGCGGGGGCCGCGCCAGCCAGTGGCGGGGCCCAGGTGCTGAAGGGAGGCGAGACCAGGTGAGGGGACAGGTAGGGCTGGCGGTGGGGACACCTCGAGCGAGAACAATGGAGAAGGAATCACGGGATGACGACTAACTCGGCTCACTCGGCGACACTGCCCAGCATGGCCGTGTGCCGCTTGCCGGCCACGTGCCGGGGTGCAGTGGGGACCCGCGGTGAATTTTCAAAGCGTCAGGACCAGCGCTGGGAGCGTCACAGGTGCTAATTCTCACGGTGACCCCTTTGAGCAGGGACAGTGAGTGAACAGGCGTGGCCAGGACCACCCGCCCAGTGAGGACATGCGGACATGGCAGGATGCACGCCTGCCCACGCCCTTGGGGCCGGGCGCAGGGGCCGGGTGCCTGGGGCGGGAGAGAGCAGAGCGGGCAGGAGCGTGGCTGTTGGGCCCACAGCCACTGCGAGGGCGGCGTCCCCCCTTCCCTGGGGACTGCTCGGACCATCCACGGCTGCCACCTCTCTGTCCGCAAACCTTTGTAGACAATGCTGACCAGCGTGCCCCTGACAGGATGCCCCTCGTCAGCCGGGCCCTCCCAACACTCTTCCCGGCTAGACCCCAGCCCGGGGCTCCATGCCCCTCCGTGCAGTGCCCAGCTCAGCAGGACCCTGCTGGGTTAGTCTGGGGAGAAAGCCCACCCTCCACGCCTGGCCCGAGCCCCCGCCCCACCCTGTACCCACCCCTTAGTGATGTTCTGCCCACCACTCTCCCCAAACCTGCTCCTGGTGGTGAACCCCCTTTCTCGCGCTCTATTCAGAAGTGGGCCTGCTCCACCGACGGACGCATGAACCTCACAGAACCTTCATCACTGTGGACCATTCACCGTGGGGCCCCGGTGACAGCCCCGAGGCGCAAAAATCGGAAGACACACATCTGTCGAAAAAGTATCAGCATCTCACACACACACACACACACTCACACACACTCACACACACACACACACACACCCCTGTGACCTGAAATCCTGCCGTAACACGTCGGGTGCAGAAGGTGGGTTTGCATACGCTCTGTGAAGCATTGTTTTCCTCTACACCAATCGCTTCTTCCTCTGAATTAATCTTCCTCCCTCTGCACTCGGAGCCCCCGTGTGCGCGCCTGGCAGGTGAGGCGGGGCGCCCCGTGTGCACGGCCGGCACGGACGGTGAGGGCTTCACAGTCGAAGCTGCCAGCTTTCCAGGTCTCTAGTTAGCATCCCCACTCAGGAATCAAAGGAAAGCCCTGGGAAGCGGCTGCTCGTGAAAGGGAATCGTCTGATGTCACCGGCAGTCGGTTCAGCCAAAAGGTCTGACACCGAATTAAAGTTAGTCGTTGGCAGTGAAAATACAGAGCTTGGTGGTAAAGTACCGTTCTTGCTAAATTAAGGCACCTGAGGATAGAAACCTGGGATTGGCTCTGGTGAGAATATAATTCAAAATTCTGTCAAACAAGCTATGATTATCTACCAACTGAAGCAGACGTGCAGCCATTGAATTTTACAAAATTATAGCGTATAGCAACTTATGCATATACACATACACGCAGAGTTAGAACGAGTAAAGTATAAACCGGTTGTGACTAGGCTGATGTTGAGTAAGAATCTATGTATCATGGCAATGCATGTCTTCTCTCTTTGTTGTCTGTCGTGACTTTAATTTTAGGGATATCTCATTTCAATAGCATGTCCCAAGATGCTATTAATGGCACTTTATTAAAAAAATTTTTTTTTGTAATTTTTACTTAAAGTATTACCCAAATGGAGTGTCAAAGAATTTTAGTTTTTGAAGATTTTTAGCAAGTACAATGATTCAAAACAGAGCCATAACAGAAAGGCACTGAAACTTATTTGAAAAAAAAAAAAGAAAGGAAAGGTAAGTTTAGTTTCAAACATGTAACTAAATAATAAATAAATAAAATAGTACTTTCCAGTTCTCTAATTCTCCTGCCAATAATGATTTTAAAAGCTAAAAAAATAATGGTTCATAATGAACTATTTCAAGATACTGGAGAAAATAAATTGGAAATTAAACTGGAAAAATAGAAATTAAATCAGGAAGGAACTAGAAGGAATACGACAGGGAGCAGACAAGGTTTTAAAATAACTATGATTCATATGTTCAATGGGGGAAAGGCACTCGGAATGGAAGACGGAGCATTTTAATGGAGAATCGAAATTACGGGAGTCATTACAGGACATCCTGGAACAGAAAAACGCAGCATTTAAAATGAGACATTCATTCAGTGGACTTAAAAATATACTGGACACTGCAGAGGACAGAGTCGGTAAACCTGAAGACACGTGAATAGAGACTACCACACGCACAAGAAAAAGCACGGACCAGACCCCTCGAGACACAGGACCACAGCGAACGGTCTGGTGGGGCTCAGATGACAGTGGAACAGCATTCGGGAGTGAAGGGGGCAGGGCGAGCAGAGGGCACCCCGCCGACCTAGAAATCCGCAAGCAGAAATCCTCACAAAGTGAAGGCGCAAAGAACGACACTTTCAGGAAACCAAAACGAGAGACTTCCTGGCCGGCAGAGCCACTGCGAAGAGTGGGGGGCCCTGCCCCTGGAAGTGGGGGCTGCCGGGGCGGGCGGAGGGGCCGCTGTGTGCCGTCCCAGAGGACATCGCCCATCCAAAGCCACAGCACGGCCCTGCTGGCCAGGCCCACGGACGCGGGCGGAGCGAGGGGCTGCATTGCCATCCCAGCCGCCCTCGGTCGGCCTGGCGCCAGGCAGCAGACCCCAAGGCTAAATCGGGCTGGGCCGCGGGGCGGGGGGCCGGGGGGACCTGCAGCACACATGGGGGGAGAGCAGGGAGGAGGTGGCACCGGGCGGCAGAGCCCGGCACCAAGGCCCAGCCAGGCCGCCGGGGCCCAGGCAGGCGCGTCCGAGGGACGCTGGGGCAGGCGCAGGTGGCTCTGTGCTCCCTCCCGCCACACCTGAGCGGAGACCGCGGCCGGGCTTGCCGCAGTGGGGTCCTCGGGGGCCGCAGGCGGAGGCCGCCCCAGCTCCCTCCCAGCCGCAGGGCGTCCGGAACCCCCAGAGCCCTCTCCGGCCACCACACCCGCACTGTGGGCGGACGGACTGCGCCCGGGGTGCCAGCTGCGGGCAGCCTCTGAGAGGAGGAGACAAGAGTACACCCCAACATCCGCAGGGTAGAGGATGGAAAACACCAGATCGAGGCGGCTGGGCAACAGCGGAAGGAACCGGGGCAGCGCGGGGGAGACGACACACGGCCCGACTCCGCCGGCTTCGCCACAACCCCGGGAAACGTCAAGGGGCCAAAATCGAAGGACCCGACCGCGCTGAGTCGTACGCGCCAGCCTCGCGCCAGCTTCAACTCCGAAGCCCGTGGCCGCCTCTGCGCCGCCTGTTCGTGTGGAAACATGTTTCCACCTGGATAAAGTCACGCTCGACACAAGGACAGAATCGAACCAAGAAGCTCTACAGTCTTACAGGGTCCAAATGTGGCCAGACACGCCAAAGAGTCATAATGCAATTTATTTGACAAGTTTTATCTTTATAGATATGTTTGCCAAAGAAACGTCCTCTGAAAGCAGGTACGATAGTACCTGTGACAACACCTGGCCTAAAATATTTACACGTCTAGATGTGGAAAACAGAATTAAGGTTCTCATCCCTCTTCTCGTGGCAGAGTCATTCTGGGCACCCGTGATGCCTCCGCGTCGGCAGAGAGAACATCGGCTCCGTTAAACGCGGCGGGCAGTAAGAGACTGCGGAAGCGTCTGCAACCGCAAACCTACCAGCAGCAAGACATAAATTTGAAAAAGATTAGTTTTCTGAAGAGATAAAAAGATAAAAGCTCTATTCCGTAGGAAGAGAGGTGTTTAAGCAACACACTGAGGTCCATTATGTCAATACACACTGAGAATAACACACTCATGGGCTTAGTGTCCGGGACCGAGCCGAAGTCTGATTTTGCTTTAATGAACACAGACGTGTTGTTTTTAACAAGAATTTTAGTTTTGAAACTCATGTATTACCAGAATCGTTTTATAGATCCAGCGATGGAGTGTAATTATTTTGTTGGTCCCTAAATGTTTTTAAAATTCCTCATCTCCATCATTCTGTGTCACCTTCACTGTCCCTATTTGCGGGTGTTCCCGGAAGCTCAGCGGCCAAAGCTCCTCTGAAAAGCGGGGTGCTGGCGGTGGTCTTGGCTGAGCCCGTGTGTGTCACCGCGGTGAGTGCCCGTCTCGGGCACGGTGGCGTGTCTTCGGGGGATCAAGTTGGCTATGAAGTGGGGGTGAGTCGGCTGGAAGGAGAAATCCCCGGGGAGACCTCAGTCAGGGTGCAGGTCCCACCGCATCTGTCCCATGAGCATTTTCTCACGTGGAAGGGGGGACACGGCCAGGCAAGGTGACGAGGTGTCACAGAGGCAGCCGTGCTTGCAGCGAGAACGCAGTGCCCTGACGACTGTGACCTTGTCTGTCAGCCATCGAGGACACTTCCTCATTGCCGCCTCCAGTCCCCTGCCGCAGGGGACTGACAGGAGATGAGGGGACGCGGGGACATCGCAGACCACCCAGCCCCCCGCGTGGGCGCCTCTGCTCCTGGAAAGGCTGCTCGCCCCCCTCGGAAAACCAAGTAGCAGTAGTGGGGTTCGCTGTGCCTTTGCCGACCATCTGGATGAAACGTCGAGACTGAAGTGCCCACGACTCGGACCGCGAGGTCCAGCAGGCCGGACACTGTGCACGTCGTTTCCGTTAAATTTCCACCTGTGACTAAAGAGGCGGGCGGAGCATCTTAGCAAAGTGTCCTGGTCCTGCGCTCGCCCCACTTCTCACGAACGTCTCACACTCAGGGAAAAGGAAGACACTGTGGTGTCACTTACTTTTCTCAGGAAGTCACTGGCTGGGATTTATTCTAGGCCGACAGGGCGAGTATCAAAGCAGGTGAAGTCAGCTGGTAAGACGTGGGCGACACGTCGGCGAGAGCCACTTCATTTTGGCTGCGGTGAGAAACACCGTGGGTGACAGGCCGGCCCGCAGCAGTGGACGCCCCGCTCGGGAGGGCAAGTGTCCTGCTGAAACGGCCTTGGCAGAGGCGGCCTCGGGAGGCCCCGGTCCGGCTCCGGCCCCGCAGGCCGCCCCCTCCCCACCCCTCCAATCCGCGAGCAGGGGCCCCAACGCCTCTGTGCCTCAGTTTCCTTCCCCAGGGCCCTCCCTCAGCCCTGGCCAACGGGGAGTGACCTGCAGCCACTCACGGGCAATCGCGTGACCGAGCGGAC
>NW_011889150.1:420292-426645 GCF_000151845.1 Pteropus vampyrus
CGCCGGCCCGGCCGGCTCCCCTTCCTGGACGTCTGATTTGCTCTCAGACCCACCGACGACTTCTTAAGCCAGCCGCTCGAACCCGGAGCGCGGGCGCTTCCGTTCTGCCCTCTGTGCAGCTCGTCCACGCCATGGCGATCTTCAGCACCTCGGTCGGGGGCGGGAACGTCTGCGCTGACACCTCCGCCCGTGTCTTCCCCGGGCCCGATGCCATCATCTGCTTTCCTCCTGGGCCTCGGTGGTTGAGGATTCTCTGAGGTTCTGGACGGTACCGTCGCCCTCGGCAGTCGCGTGATGGGCGGGGAGGTCTAAGCGTCTGCGAGAGCCGCCTGGGTCTCCTGCCGGGAACGCAGGCCGGTGTCCGGCGCCCCGCCTCTCCGGGGGGCTGCGCTCCGTCTGTGGCCCCCCAGCCCCTCGGGGTTTCGGATGCTTCGGCCTCTCAGGGAGGACAAGCCGGATGCTGGGCCCGCTCCCCGGGTCACCCTTCTCTCGGGACCTCGACCCTTCGGTTGCTCTTGGCCTTGGCGGCTCTCGGTGCCTTTCTGCTGACCTTTAAAATGCGTTCTATTCAGATTTTTCGAAACGATTCTCAGTCAGTGGCCGATACAGTTCACTGTTCCAGGAAGCGCACGCCTTGCCTTTGACCTTTTAATGCTGATTTCGGCCCATATCTCTTCCTCCTCTCTTCCCAAGTGAGCGGACGAATCGACTGCTAATGGCCACTATTCGGAAGGTACAAGAGGTGACAGCAAATGACTCCTTCATGGCCGTTTCCATGGACCGTCAGAGTATTGGGGGAGGGCTGAATGCTTCGTGGCTATTTAAAGACAGTTGGGTTACATCGTTCTGTTCCCCTAAAGCAAACAATAAACGCAGGTGACAACCCACACGAAGGACCAGGCTGAGCCCCCGGCGCACAGCGGGCGCTCGGCTCACGTTTCCTGCCGTCGGGGGCTCCCGGAGCAGCTCCCCGGTCCCCTCGGGGCTGTTCCTGTCCTTCGTCTTCGGAAGTTCTTCCGAGACGCTGGGGATCGCACGTGTGTCCACCCACTCCAGGCGGTGACAGAGAGGTGAAATGCGCACTGTCACCACGAGTAAGGACGGCCCAGGCACCCACACCCCGGCGGCTCTTCTGCTGACTCGTTTGAGAAATCCCGAGGAACCACATTGTCCAAAGCCCGGGAGCAGACATGGGACCCAGAAACGTCCCCTTTACTCTCCTCGAGCTGAAATACAACAGCAAAGTCGTACGACAAAAGACGCAGGAATGTTTCTTTCACAGATAAGCGTCAAAGAGAAAAACTCGCGAAAGAGACTTAAAAAATATCAGCCCATCACACTGCGTGAAACATTTACATTCCGATTCAAACACAAATGTGAAAATAATTAAACTGACATTTAGGAGGCAACTGAAATTTTGAACGTTGGCTTGATATTTGATGGTATTAAGGAATATTTTTAACATAACCACAACGCCATTATCAAGCCTAAAAAAAAGTCCTTACCATTTCTGAATGCGTGCAGAGACATTTACAGAAGATGGTTGTTGACGTTTTGGATTTGCTTCTAAATAATAGGGAGGAAGCGGGCAGCAGGAGGGAGTTCGGATTAAAAAATACACATATCGGCCACCACCTGGCACCTGAAGCCGAGCGTCAGGCGCACGAGGGCACAGCGTGGGATTCCGCGCGTTTGGGATACGTGTGAGATTTCGTGCAATAGAAAGTTAAAACTATGCCAGGGAGAAGTGAGTATTTCTAAGACCGACTTCAGATCGGCCGCCCCTTTGCCTCATCTCCTCTCCCCTCTGAATTTCCGGAGTAAACAATTAGCGTCTGCACTCACGCCCTGTGGGAGCAGTGCTGGCTGAGGTGCTTGCAGGTAAACCAAGTCCCCATCTCAGCGACCTCTCTTCCCATCAGCCTCCCTCCCCACAGGTGCCCCGCCCCGCAGAAGTCAAGGAAGACGCAATAGCGACCTGCAGGTTGTCCCAAGGGGCGCGTTTCACCAAGTCCCCATGTGACCGCCCAGAACCCAACCACTGGGGACATTTAACCAAGCCGTGATGTCGCACAGCAGCCCTCGTCTCTGCCAGGAGGGGACAAACGCCAACTCCGTGTGTGGAGCTAGAATTCCTGCAGGACAGACCCTGACATTAAGCCTCCTGCTGGGACAGAACCGAGTGGGGGGAGCCGGCCTAACGCCTTCCCCAGCGTCCCCCCTAAAGTGAGCTAGGTTAGGCGTTAAATCCCAGGGAAGAATTTAGAATATTCAGTATCTACGGGAACCAGTGCCCTGCAGATACCAAGGGGCCACGTAAGTTTTGGGGGAGTTGAAAGCCTATGTGGATTTTCCACTGAGGGGGTCGCAGGGTTGTGTAGCCTTTTGACTGAGGCCGTGGAGCCAACCGTAAAATCCAGCTTTCTAAGCTCCTCGTTCACTCACTCTTAAACGGGGTTTTCCTCCGTGACAGCGTCTGAAGCTGAATGAAAGAGCCATCTCGGCGGCTGGCCTTCCCTCCCCGCCAGCCTCCCCAAGTCAGACAGGACAGCCAGGTGGCCTCGAGTCCCCGGCCCAGACCCAGGGACACACGTGCCGCCCCGTCTCCTCCTCCGTCACCCCTCAAACATGGGGGTGCCTGGGCCCCAACGAGATAGTGCAGATCAGCGCACAGTCAGCCCTCCCACGCAGCGCCCGGCAGGCCCCAAACACTGCAGGTGTCTGCTGCAGAGCGCCGGGTGAGCGCGGCCCCCACGGCCGCCCCGTGCCCTGCTGTGCCGTGTCGTGCCCGGGCCAGCTTTGCACCGTGGCAGGCCGGGTCTCCCGTAGGGCCCAGCGGGCGTCGCGTGACATTCACGGTTCAGGACCCACAGGTTCCCGGCCTGCGGCACTGACGTGACTTCCTGATGTGCTCTTCGATGCCGTTTTGCCCATGAAGCCAGCTCAGGGGGCCCCTGAGCCTGGGATGTCCCGTGTTTTACTGTCACTCTGCTGTTTGGCTTAGTGAGGCACCGCGGCTCACTGACGGTGAGTCTTGCTGTCCCCCTCAGTCCCCACCCCCCAGTCCCCACCTCCCAGAGCTTCCCCGGAGCCGGAACCGGCTCTGGTCTCTGAGCCCGGCTGGTTCCGCCCGCCAGGAGGACGCCCTCGCCGACCGCCCCGGGTTCGGGCCACACCGCGGGGCTGCTGGCCCAGCGAGAGGACGTCACTCAGGGAGGCCGTGGCCGGCCCCGCCTGAGAACCTGGCTCTTAAGCCGTGGCGGTGGGCGGTGCCTGCGCGTCACCGAGGCAGCAGTCCTCAGCGGGGGGCTGCGGGAGACACCCCGACCGCAGCCCCTCAGAGGGAGGCCGAGAATGGACAAGGCGAGTGCCAAGGGCCAGCGAGGATGCGGCAGCCGGACTGCAGTCCAGGGCCCTGGCCGCCGAGCCAGAATCCACGCGCTCCGTTTTGGTCGGTCCGTTTCTCTGTTTCCGTTTTTGAACTTGGCGTCGTAAACGCCGTCGCGGGGCATCTTTGTGCATTTCCCTTTCAACCTTGTTAACCATCTCCTTTGTGACGGATAACAGCTTAACCGTCGGGGACGTCCAGACGGCCTCCGGTGACTCCAGCATGGATGGATGGATGGATGGATGGATGGATGGATGGATGGATGGATGGATGGATGGATGGATGGAGAGGTGGGTGGAGGGCTGGGTGGATGGGTGGATAGATGGGTGGATAAATAGATGATAGATGGATAGAACCCTGGGTGGCTGAATGGATGGGAAAACTGGACATCTAGAAGTATGACTTCACTTCTGAACATGAGTTTTCTAATCTTAAAAATTAGAATGTGATCTGTTCACTGGCTATAGCAAAGTCCGCCTGAAAACGTGCATGTCGTGATGCTTGGAACAAAATAGTTCCAATAAAGATTCGCGTCTCTCCTCTGCCCGCCGTGACTCCGCCCGTGCTCTCTGACCGGCTCTAGCAGGCCTGGCCTGCACCTTCGGTTTCGGGGGGCAGGTCTCCCTTTCTCACCTTCAGGTCTGTGCATGGGGCCGACCGAGTCCCGTGAAACCCAACGGGCAGGCTTGGTTCTTTTCTCCCTGCAGCTGGTCCTGGAGACTGGGCATCTGTCCGAATGCCTCGGCCCGCAAAAATGAGGGGCTCTGACTTGCGCAGCCTGGTATGTGGGACGTGGGGCGCTGACAGCTGCCTGTGGGACAGAAATGTCCCGTTCAGGGGGCCTCCCTGGCATCGAGAGCCCAGGCGCCCTGCACCAGTGTCCCCTGCGGCCATGCAAGGCCCGTGGAGAGGGCACATTTCAAACACAGTGAGACAAAAGGCACCTCAGAGTCTCGATGGTGCCCCAGAGCATTCGGCGTTAGCCAAACTGCTTGCGCAGGTGACAAGCTGAGCCTCCTTAGCTTCCGTGTGACCTAAGTGTGACCTAGAGCAGAGTCTGCTCACGCACCCCGAGGCCATGTAAACAGGAATCCTCACCCAGCAGGTGGGGCCAAGGTGCGCCCAGGTGGGCTGCTCTGGCCCCAGAGATGCTCAAGCTGGAAGAGAGGCCCGCCTCCCCCATCTGCCAGCAAGGGGTCCTGCACCGATGCGTGTCCAAGGGACCAAGATCACAGACTCGCTGGCCCCCTGAAGCGTCCTAGGGCGCTGATTTCACAAGTGTCACCGATGTACGTCTTCTGAGACTCCATGAGCCTGTCTGAGGAAGAGGCTCGGCCGTTTCAGGAGCCTGAAGGGCTCTGTAGTCTGACTTAACCCCACGAATGAGCCTGCAAGAGCCTCAGCCCTCGCAGAAAGAGAACATTTGGCATATTGGCGTTCAAATTCTCAAAACAAACTTATTAGTTAATGCAGCCCGTCGCCATGACAACCAACAGCACAAAAACAAGCCATTAGCACACAGATTTATGACTGTGGAAGGGTTAGCTAATACCATTCCAGAGGTATATTATTTTCCACTTTCAGTTATAATAAAAAAACTAATTTAAAATCCAGCATGAGAGCACCATGGGGCACAAAGCTCTACACACAAAAGCAGAGCCCCAAGTGCGAGCCCAGATGTCCACGTGCGACACGGCGGCCGAGCCCGGCCCCGGCCCAGGCCCCGTGGACGCAGAGGCAGGCGGGCTGGGCTCACATGTGTGGCAGGTGCAGCCCGGCTGCCACAGCACGCTTCGGGCCCCGTGGCAAAAGCCACCACAGGTGCGTGGCGGGCACAGCTGTGCGCACTGCAGTTGGCCAGCCCCAGCAAAAGTGACAGCAAGTGTCAGTTGTGACCAAGAGTGAGGCATTGAATCAAATCCTAGACTAGGGACACCAGCCGAGTGTCAGGCCTTTTTCGAATCCATCCTCAGAAGCTCAGGCTGGGAAGGCGACAGGACGCGGCCACAGGGACAGCACCAGCCAAGAGCCGCTGGGGTGTGGGCGTCACGACGGCCCCGCCCGCTGTGCTCCGCCTCCGATTTCCTTTCCGGGAGGGGACCATCGCCCAGAGCAGGTCTGACTGGGGTTCCCGGTGTCAGGATGGATGCGGACGCCCCCTCTGGGCCACGCGGCCCCTCACCACGCGCCGGCCCACCCGGCTGGCCCTCCCGCCCATCACCATCCTGGCCGCTCTGCTCCTCCAGACACAGCTCGCTCTGGGCGTCGCCCTCCGTGACAGCCCGGGCTTCGCCTGCGGCCCCGCACGGCACCCTCGCTCGGCCAGTCCCGGGCTGGAATGTTCCTGTCCCTGTCCGAGAGGCCGCTACGCGCTAGGAGCGGGCCCTGCGGGGCGTCCCCAGGGAGGCGCAAACGGGGCGCAGGCCGGTGGGCGCCGGGTCAGCGATCGAACCAGGACAAGAGGGCGTCGAGATGCCCCCGGCTCCCGGCCGCTGGCGAAGGCACCAACAAAGTTGTCTAAATTAGTAGGTTATGGCCCCCGGCGCATGTCCCCAAGTGCACGGCGGGATTTCTGGGGACACGCGTGTCGATTCCACTGACGCGGAGAGGGGTGAAGGGTCTGGGAGCGGAGGTGTGACTGGGTCCCCCTGGCGAGGCCATGGGGGAGGGGGTGCTCACACAGGCGGAGTTCGGTCGGGGAGCGTGGGGTGCAGATGGGGTGGGCGTGGAAACCGCTGTGCCCCGACCATGTCTGAGTGAGGAGCAGGGTCCCGGGGGGCCGCAGGCTGGGCTGCCTTACCACACAGGGCATGGGGGTGCAGGACACGCCGAAGAGTCTGGACTAGGACCTCCGCCTGGAACAGGACTCCGGCCCCCCTGGAGTGAAAGCCTGGGGCGCAGAGCTGAGGGTGGGGCTGGCTGGAGGTGCGGGGTTTAGAGGCGGGAAGTCCGCATCGCCGCAGGG
>NW_011889150.1:426695-429134 GCF_000151845.1 Pteropus vampyrus
GGAGAGGGGTGAAGGGTCTGGGAGCGGAGGTGTGACTGGGTCCCCCTGGCGAGGCCATGGGGGAGGGGGTGCTCACACAGGCGGAGTTCGGTCGGGGAGCGTGGGGTGCAGATGGGGTGGGCGTGGAAACCGCTGTGCCCCGACCATGTCTGAGTGAGGAGCAGGGTCCCGGGGGGCCGCAGGCTGGGCTGCCTTACCGCACAGGGCATGGGGGTGCAGGACACGCCGAAGAGTCTGGACTAGGACCTCCGCCTGGAACAGGACTCCGGCCCCCCTGGAGTGAAAGCCTGGGGCGCAGAGCTGAGGGTGGGGCTGGCTGGAGGTGCGGGGTTTAGAGGCGGGAAGTCCGCATCGCCGCAGGGGGGCTCAGGCGGAGACGCACCGTTCGAGGTGGCTGTCCCAGAGAGCGGGGACAGGATGACAGCGAGGGGGCTGGGGGAGAAGCAGGGGCCCAGGAGGGGGAGCCCGGGGGCGTGGAGGAGCCTCCGGGGGGCCAGGCCTGACAGAGGCAGGGATAAGCTCAGGGCGATGGCGTGGGAGCCGAAGAAGCGGCCGTCGACACCGGACGCGGATGGAAAACAAAACCCGGAAAACCTACGAAAACGGAGGCGTCGACGTGTCACTGAAAATGAAAACGGAAACACGGCGGTTACGGGCGCGCATCGAAAGCCGACCCGGGAACTGAGCCGGCCCGACGCGCTCGGCTTCCGGACGCGCTTCCTCGACGAACGCCGGCAGCGGGGGCATCATTCCGATGAATGAGCTGGTTCGTGAACTTGGAGTCGAAACCCTCTCAGGGTGACGGTGTCTGCTGGGTCAAGAGGCTGGAGCCGGAGCAGCTGACGCCACAGGGACCTTCCGTGACGGGCCACAGGTGGGGCCGGCCGTTCGCCGTGCTCGGGTGCCGCCTCGGAGCCCTGCGATGGCATCTGCTACCTGCAGGCCGTGAGGGCACAGTGGCCACCTGGGCAGCCAGGTGGAGACACCTGATGGAGAAGAGTCGGCTCGCAGAGAGAGGGAGGGACGGGGCAACGCCGAGGGCCCCCTGCCGCCCCGAGCCCGTGGCTCCCGCCGCGTCTGGGCCGTCGGCCCCTGGACTTGCCCGGTAGGTGAGCCGGGAGTTCGTGGTGGGTTTTGTCACCTGGGAGCCCAAGAGCCTGACTAGCGTGAGAGCTGGCCTGCCTGCCAGGTCGGGCAGCAGGTGTCGAGGAGTGTGGGGTTGAGCAGGCCGCAGGGCAGGAGGCTGCGGTGCGGCCCGTGTGGGCGGAGTGGCCGGCGGTGACCGGGACAGCACTCACGTGACAAGGACACCCAGGCCAACGACCACGAAGGTCAAAACCTCCATAAAGCTGAGGGGGCTGGGGCTAGGATGGTGGATATGCGGGCCATCGGGCCTCAGAATCACCGAGAAGGTATTTGGGCAGAAAGATGAGGAGCCAGCTCCAGAGTTCTGGGAACGCGGGGGACGGGCTGGTCAGGAGGCCCACAGATGACGAGGATGGGGCAGAGTGACCCTCGAAACCGAGACGGCCACCGTGCGGGGCCAGCTGTCAGCCATCGAGTCCACAGCCACCTACACCGTGTGACACCGAAGCGTATACGTTTGTCGAAACTCATCACACTTACCATACGTAACGTGCGTCTCAGTAAAGGGGGTTGAAAGGGCAGGTGACGGGCGTGGGGGGGAGCGAGCTCCCCGGAGCAGGGCACAGAGGGCCAGCCGTGGGGCCGGGGTCCAAGCACGAGGACCGGGCGAGCATGAGAACTCCGGATCGAATTCCCAGGGAGACGGGGAGACGCTGTGGACGATGACCGGAAGAGGGACACGATGTGACTTCGTCTTCGAAGGGCCCTCTGGCCAGTGTGGGCAGAGTTGACGATGAGGAGGCCGGTGCTGAAAGCCGGCAGGAGAGGGTGGCAGCTCGGGCCAGGGCGAGTGACCACGGCAGAGGCGCGTTCGTGCACAGAATGGCCCTGAGCCCGAGGAACGCCCTGCGGTCACTGCCTTGAAACTGTGACCACTGCACCTGGGAGTCTGTGCTTGACCAGAGCCGTGTGACAGGTGCTGGGGCGCTGTGGGGCCTCCCGGCGGGCCGCCACCCTGCCCGCACCCCAGGTGGGCCTCGCCCACCTCCGTGCATGTCCCCTGGGGGGCCTCGTGGGGGAGGAACACCGACCCCCACTGGGACGGGGGCCCAGGCATGAAGCGGGGGCGGGGTGGCCAAGAAGCTGGGCAGATGAGGCAGCCCGGCCTCGCAGGGCAGGACACAGGTGGGTGAGCTCCACGTCCACTCGCTATACACCCTCTCTCAGGTGCCACCTCGGGAGACCCTTATCACGTCCCATCCACGTGACCATGATCCCCAGACCTGCCCCACATCCCCTCCGGGCACAGCCTGGGGACAGGGTGGAACCCGAGCCTCCAGCCTCCCTGAGGTC
>NW_011889150.1:437179-437925 GCF_000151845.1 Pteropus vampyrus
GATGGCATCTGCTACCTGCAGGCCGTGAGGGCACAGTGGCCACCTGGGCAGCCAGGTGGAGACACCTGATGGAGAAGAGTCGGCTCGCAGAGAGAGGGAGGGACGGGGCAACGCCGAGGGCCCCCTGCCGCCCCGAGCCTGTGGCTCCCGCCACGCCCGGGCCGTCGGCCCCTGGACTTGCCCGGTAGGTGAGCCAGGAGTTCATGGTGGGTTTTGTCACCTGGGACCCCAAGAGCCTGACTAGCGTGAGAGCTGGCCTGCCTGCCAGGTCGGGCAGCAGGTGCCGGAGAGTGTGGGGGTGAGCAGGCCGCAGGGCAGGAGGCTGCGGTGCGGCCCATGTGGGCGGAGTGGCCGGCGGTGACCGGGACAGTGCTCACGTGACGAGGACACCCAGGCCAACGACCACTAGGGTCACGACCTCCATAAAGCTGAGGGGGCTGGGGCTAGGATGGTGGATGTGCGGGCCACCGGGCCTCAGAATCACCGAGAAGGTATTTGGGCAGAAAGATGAGGAGCCAGCTCCAGAGTTCTAGGAACGCGGGGGAGGGGGCTGGTCAGGAGGCCACAGACGACGAGGACGGGGCAGAGTGACCCTCGAAACCGAGACGGCCACCGTGCGGGGCCGGCTGACAGCCATCGAGTCCACAGCCACCTACGCCGTGTGACACCCCAACTCCCATCACCTACGCCATGTGACACCCCAACTCCCATCACCTACGCCGTGTGACACCCCAACTCCCATCACC
>NW_011889150.1:437975-439828 GCF_000151845.1 Pteropus vampyrus
TGTGACACCCCAACTCCCATCACCTACGCCGTGTGACACCCCAACTCCCATCACCCATGCATGTGACACCCCAACTCCCACGACTGCAGGAGGTGGCCTTATCCGGAAAGGTCACTGCAGACGGCGCCAGCTGAGTCTAGACCGGAGTCGGTGGCTCTTTAATGCCGGGTGACCGCTGTCCTTGTAAGTAGAGAATTTGGACACAGACAGGCACACGGGGGGAACACCCCGTGAAGACAAAGGCGGAGACCTGCCAGCCGGGGGGCACCAGTCCATCCGTGACCCGCCAGTCAGCGGTGCCTGGATCCGACGGTCCCTCCCGGCCTCACGGGGCACCCGCCCCACGGACACCAGACCGGGACTGTGAGAGGACCCGCTTCTGTGGCCGAGGGCGCCCAGGCCGTGGCACTCTGCTATGGCAGCCCCGGACCCCACTCCCAGGCATCTCCCCGTGAGAAACGAGTGGATAAGCAAAGTGCGCTGCGTTCACGCCAAGGAACGCTACTCGGCCAGGAAAAGGACGCACCCCCAGTGCTCGCGACGTGGGGGAGTCGCCAATCGCATGACGCCGAGCGAGAGGCGACCCCTCCGTGCTGCGGGGTCCCGATGACGGGAAGGTCTCACCGGCGAACCCCAGCGGGGGCAGGGGGCTGCCCGGCCTGGCGGGGCTCCAGGGGCCGTGAACCGGCCGGCAGCACGTCTGGGGAGGGAGGTTCCGAGTGTCACTTGGAGTGCCGACACCTAGGCGTATACGTTTGTCGAAACTCATCGCACTTACCATACGTAACGTGCGTCTCAGTAAAGGGGTTTTAAAGGACAGGTGACGGGCGTGGGGGGGGAGCGAGCTCCCCGGAGCAGGGCACAGAGGGCCAGCCGTGGGGCCGGGGTCCAAGCACGACCGGGCGAGCATGAGAACTCTGGACCGAATTCCCAGGGAGACGGGGAGACGCTGTGGACGATGACCGGAAGAGGGACACGATGTGACTTCGTCTTCGAAGGGCCCTCTGGCCAGTGTGGGCAGAGCTAACGATGAGGAGGCCGGTGCTGAAAGCTGGCAGGAGAGGGTGGTGGCTCGGGCCAGGGCGAGTGACCACGGCAGAGGCGCGTTCGTGCACAGAATGGCCCTGAGCCCGAGGAACGCCCTGCGGTCACTGCCTTGAAACTGTGACCACTGCACCTGGGAGTCTGTGCTTCACCAGAGCCGTGTGACAGGTGCTGGGGCGCTGCGGGGCCTCCCGGCTGGCCGCCACCCTGCCTGCACCCCAGGTGGGCCTCACCCACCTCCGTGCATGTCCCCTGGGGGGCCTCGTGGGGGAGGAACACTGACCCCCGCTGGGACGGGGGCCCAGGCATGAAGCGGGGGCGGGGTGGCCGAGAAGCTGGGCAGATGAGGCAGCCCGGCCTCGCAGGGCAGGACACGGGTGGGTGAGCTCCACGTCCACTCGCTATACACCCTCTCTCAGGTGCCACCTCGGGAGACCCTTATCACGTCCCATCCACGTGACCATGATCCCCAGACCTGCCCCACATCCCCTCCGGGCACAGCCTGGGGACAGGGTGGAACCCGAGCCTCCAGCCTCCCTGAGGTCTGGGGACACCCGCCTGCCCCCAGCCCCCACAGCCAGGAAGTCCGCCTGCTGGGCATCAGCAGAGGGGAGGTGGCACTCTAGCTCCTAGGACGAGCAGCTCACTGGCTCTGAAATGGACTCTTCATTGGTGATACAGAGCTGGGGACTCACCGAGGTCATTTGCATAAGGGGTTGCAGAGCCTCACCTTGCCCGGGATGGTGTCCCCTCTGCCACCGACCGCACGGCCCCCCGCCCCCAACCTCGGTCCTGCACGCAGAGGCGGT
>NW_011889150.1:439878-441914 GCF_000151845.1 Pteropus vampyrus
TCCGGGCACAGCCTGGGGACAGGGTGGAACCCGAGCCTCCAGCCTCCCTGAGGTCTGGGGACACCCGCCTGCCCCCAGCCCCCACAGCCAGGAAGGCCGCCTGCTGGGCATCAGCAGAGGGGAGGTGGCATTCCAGCTCCTAGGACGAACAGCTCACTGGCTCTGAAATGGTCTCTTCATTGGTGACACAGAGCTGGGGACTCACCGAGGTCATTTGCATAAGAGGTTGCAGAGCCTCACCTTGCCCGGGATGGTGTCCCCTCTGCCACCGACCGCACGGCCCCCCGCCCCCAACCTCGGTCCTGCACGCAGAGGCGGTGCCTCTCGTCCCGTCCTTGGACTTGGCAGAGCGGGCGAGGTTTGCTGCCGACGGCCACGCCGCAGGATCTGGGCAAGGGCGGGGCCGAGCCTGAGGACGGCAAGACGGGTCCTGGTCCCTACTTTCCACGCAGGAAACTGGCATCCCAGCCGGGCACACCCCAGGAGCTGTCGAGTGGCCCTGTCGGCTCTGTGCCCTCAATCCGGTCCCTCCGGGAGGCCGGGTCCTTTGTCCTCACCCCGTCCCCGCCCGGGAGAGCCAGGCCAGGAGGGAGCCGGAGCGCTGGCAGGCAGCCCCCTTGGACACCTGTGTGTTTTGTTTTACGTTGAACCTGAGCACACCTCATTGCTGGCAGACCTGCCCAGGTAATCCATCATTCAAGACAATTCTCATTTTCATTTAATGGGAAATAAAAAGTGTCCCCGTAAAACTGGGTCACCTGAGGTGCAGGGAAAGGACGGAGGCTGCCGTTTTGCTTCATCCTCCTTTTCCGTGCAGAAACTTTTCCTTCCCATGCCAGCGACCACCCAGTGACGGGAAACGTGTTCTTTTAGGACAGTGGTGCATCCCAGAGCGCGGAGCGCACCGTCTTCACGGCGAGCCTGAAACCTGAGCCGTGGACGCCGTCAGCTCGCCTCCCGGATTCACAGGCGACACGGTCGGCTGCTCAGGTCTTCAGCTCATTTTGAAAAATAACTTTAATTTCTCCGCTGGCATACTGCAGCTTGTCCCCGTCTAAGGGGACACAGCTCTTGCACAGTGAGCCTGTTCTGGGGACAGGGCTGTCAGGCCTGTGCACAGCGGCTCTGGGAGGCTCTGCTGGGAGGACACCAAAACATGATGGCACTTGAGGGGGTGACGTGAGGTCACCAGCCCCCACTGAGCCGGGAGGTCTTGGTGGATGGGTAACAAAGCCACTGGCTCTCTGCCATCTACCAGTAATGGGATGTGTTCACTAGAGGAGACACTGTGATGACACCCAGGCCTGGAAGGGCCACGCCACAGGAGTGTGTTTCTTGCCCAAGTCACAGCAAGGGACACTCCAGGTCTGGGCCGAGAGGCGATGCTCTGCTGCACAGGGCCACTCAGGTCTAACCAAGGAGGGTTTGCCACCTGGAACACACAGCTTCCAGAAACATTTAGGGTCTCTGTCCCAGGAAGGGAGGGAGGGCATGGAGGAGCACAGCTGGGGATCTTCAAGGGCAAGGCATGGAGGAAACTCAAACTGCTCCACCCCTCACCACCAATTCCAATGGCCACAGCTGACACAGCAGTCCCTAATAGCACGGGATGCTGGGAATCGTGGTTCCACCCCTCACCACCAATTCCAATGGCCAGAGCTGACACAGCAGTCCCTAATAGCACGGGATGCTGGGAATCGTGGTCCCTAATAGCACGGGATGCTGGGAATCGTGGTTCCTGACAGCACGGCATGCTGGGAATCGTGGTCCCTGACAGCACAGGATGCTGGGAATCGTGATCCCTGACAGCACAGCACACTGGGAATCGTGGTCCCTGACAGCACGGGATGCTGGGAATCGTGGTCCCTGACAGCATGGGATGCTGGGAATCGTGGTCCCTGACAGCACGGGATGCTGGGAATCGTGGTCCCTGACAGCACAGGACGCTGGGAATCGTGGTCCCTGACAGCACGGGATGCTGGGCAGTGCAGTCAGCTGTGAGTTGGGGCTGCGGGCCTGCCACGTGGCTTTCCCAG
>NW_011889150.1:443168-444448 GCF_000151845.1 Pteropus vampyrus
GCTGGGAATCGTGGTCCCTGACAGCACGGGATGCTGGGCAGTGCAGTCAGCTGTGAGTTGGGGCTGCGGGCCTGCCACGTGGCTTTCCCAGAGCAGAGGACCTGGGATGGGGCAGGGAGGGGGCCCAGAAACTCTGCTGCATGAGGACCAGATGAGAGAACTGGGGACACTCGTCCTGACAAGGGCAACTGAAGTGCGTGTGTACCCGGAAGTGTTTGAAAACCTGCAGCGCCGGACTCTGCACGTGGGTCCACAGGGGAGGAGATGGGTGGACTGTGAGAGCTACCCCGCCGCGTCTCCACAGGCGACAGCGGTCCACGGGCCGAGAGCCGCCTCGGGCAGCAGGGCCTGGCTGTGTGGACAGAGCCCCGGGCCACAGGGCGCAGGGCCAGGGCGGCTCAGGCACGGCTCCCTTGGCTTCTTCTCCACCGGAACAGAAACTTTAGGGGAGGGGAGGTGCCCGGAGGTGCCCAGAGGCCATCTACCCACATTTAGAACGGGCGAGGAGTACTACAAACTGAGACGCTGCGTTAAAGCAAGCGCCACATACATTACCATCCCGAACACTTCCCCGCGAAGCTCGTGGGCGTGGACTGGGCAGGCGGCCAAAGGGTCAGAGTGAGGGGCGCAGTGGGATGGCCAGGCAGGTGGCCCTGGCTGAGAGCAGGCCAGGGCCAGACCTGCCGGCAAAGGCGTCGGCGGTGAGCGCTGAACCGGCTCCGGGAGGCACCCGAGTTCAGTTCTAGATGGGGGTGAGCGCAGACCGCAGCCCTCACACTGGGCCAGACACCCCGAGCTGTCAGCTGGCATTCACCACATGGCAGAGGCGGCCTGGTGACAAAACAAGCCCGGAGCAGACACCCCACTCCCACAGGAGCCGGGCCCCCAGCGTCTGAGCGCCTGGGCGGCTCTCCGCACCCCCTAGGCCTACAGCCCACCCTGGGACATCTCAGAGGGGACGAGGCGGCGATGCGGGCCCCATCGCGTGGGGCTCACCAAAGGGTCCAACAGAACCAGGTGCAGAGCTTGGCCCCCGTGCGGATGAGCATTAAATACATGGCCGACTCAGGGTCACCAGCTCCAGCTGAGCGGACCATTCTCAGGACATAAGCGCCAACGGGCTGACCCCAGGGTATTTTACTCGTTGGGTAAGTGGATCTTTAAAACCACTCAAAAATCCCAATCCTGCAGAAAATCAGACGCTCCCTCCAAAGACCCCTCCCCTCCCCTCCGCATGGGCCATGGACACCAGCAGGCCTGACGCACACCCCTCGGCCGGA
>NW_011889150.1:447513-448747 GCF_000151845.1 Pteropus vampyrus
CGCATCCCAAACACAGTGAGCCGACGACGGGCCAAGCGTCTACACCTTCCGCTTGGGCGGGGACGGTGCCCACACACGAACCCCACAGTCCTACGGGGTCCTGGCTCATCCGGCTGTGCTCCTCCTCCCCCAAGGCCACTGTGGGGTCTGCCCACCGGGCCCTGCCCACCAGGCCCTCACTGGCCATTGCCCTCAGCCCTCCAGCCCCAGCCCCCCCCCCATCTGGCCTTCTTCCCTGGAGCCCACCTGGGGAGCTCCCCGTTGACACGCCCACCCCACAGGCTTGTGACAAACAGAACGGGCTTGGAGGGACCTCCTTTTGTCTGTCATTACAGAACCCGACACCTGGAGTTAGGTGAAGACACAATGTAGCCAGAGCTTTCTAGAATGTCTACTCTTGACCTGCTGTGTGGGCCACACACTGTTAGCTCAGGGGCTGCTCAGTGGACACCGGCCAGCGGCACAGGGACAAGTGAGGCTGGCTGGCCACCAAGGCGGGCCCTGCTTTGCCAAGGTGGCTGGATGTAACTGTCTGTAATTCCCTCCGAGAAGCTAAACGTTCTTAATCTTCTGGTTATAACATTGCACAGAGCAGAAAAGCACTTTAGGCAACACGAGCATTTTCTCAGCACAAAACCCTCGTGACTTTTGACGTGCACCTGCGAGACAGAACCAGAGTCGCCACGGGCTTCCTGCCGGATGCTCGAAGCCGCGCCGGCCTGCGCGGAAGCGTCGTGGCGTCCTCGCGACCTCACGTGCCGCTCAGACATGAGGAGGTGGGCGCGCTTGGCTCTCTGGGCTTCGCTTTGGAGGAGATGAGGGCGCGGTCTGCGGCTCTCTGCCCGGCTCCCATGGGAGGGGACAGCGGCAAACGGAAGGGACCAGCTCCGCCCGCACGCCGATCGATGGCCCGCACGTGTGGGAGTCTCGCACAGAGCACAGCTGACGCTCGGGGGCCCCACGGCCTTCACCCGGTGTGAGGACAGCTGGAGAGAGCCGGCTCCTTCCCCCGCTCCTTCCCCCGCCCCCCTCCTGAGTGGCCTCCAGGCGCTCATGCCAAACAGCCCCGAGGCCGGCCCTGCGCCTGGCTGTGCTCACGGCCCACGAGCCCTGTTTTGTAGCGACATCACAGCTCCGGCCACTGGAATCTGGACTCCACCTCGAAGACTGCTGGGAGACTTGGGTTTCAAGTCTTAAGACTCAGAAAGAAAAGAAGAAAGAAGGAAGGGAGGGA
>NW_011889150.1:448797-449970 GCF_000151845.1 Pteropus vampyrus
CCTGGGTGTCGGGGAGGCTGCTGCTCCAGGCAGGGTCACAGGCCACCCAGGAAGGGACTGTCCCAGTCAGAACGTCAACGGGCACGTAGCACCTCCACGTACAAACTCACCCCATCCCACGCGGGAGCACCCTGGGAAAATGAACACCGAAGTGACTGCCGAGTCAGCCAGGTCACCGACTCATTCAGCAAACACCTTCCACTGGCCAGGCACTGGGACAGGACCTGAGCCAAGGCCGACAAGGGGCAGGACAGGGGCCCTGGGTGGGGGCGCCTGGGCACAGAAATGGTGCATCCTCCCGCTGGCCGCTCGACTGCCCGGGCTGGATCCAGGACCGCATCCTGCATGGAGGCCCCCGGGCTGTCTCAGCGCCCAGAGGTCTGGGAGCGGGTGGCGGGGGTTCCGTGAGCAGGCGCTCTGGGCCGGGGCCTCTGAATGCCCCCAGAGGTCCCAGTGCGGACCCAGCCGCTGAGGTGGCTGTGGCTGTGTGGGCAGGCACAGCGGGCGTCCCCGAGAGGGGCGGCTGCTGGCCGGGCCAGCTCTGAGGGCGATGGTGACGACGAGCAGCCTGTCTTGCAGGTGCGCCCTCATGCCTGTGCCCAGGCGCACGGGCCTTTCTGGCCGTTTCCCAGACTGGGATGGGGACAAGAAGGAAGTGCTCTGGCCAGCACGTGGCCAGTGAGGGGCCAGGCTGGGACCGGGCTCTGGGCTCCTGGTCCCGGGCTGTGTCCTACGCCTTTCCCCTTTGGGACCCTCCATGTGCCTCTCCAAGAAAGGCTGGACGAGCCGGCAACGGGCCGGCGGGCAGCTCCAGGGACCGGGGGACTCCCGAGGCCCATGCTCCGCCCACCACTCCCCCCGCCACGCCACATGGACCCCCACCCCACGCCTGCCACCCAGAGCGGCGTGCCCACTGCCTGACGGGAGACAGGAGACAGCGCTCGGCTGCTCCCGAGCCAGACCCCAGACACCGTCCTGCTGGGACGGCCCGGCCGGGTTCCATTAGGGTCCTGCAAACATCACCCACCTCCAAAGACTGACCCCAAACGCTTCTAATGTGAAACATGACATAGGGGTGAGGTCTGCGGACATTTAAGAAAGATGAAGAAAGACGAGGCCCGAGTTTCCCAGCTGCTGATTCCAGCTCAGGGTCGTGGGGCTGGAGCCTCACCC
>NW_011889150.1:454290-455271 GCF_000151845.1 Pteropus vampyrus
CGGCCCTGCGCCTGGCTGCGCTCACGGCCCACGAGCCCTGTTTTGTAGCGACATCACAGCTCCGGCCACTGGAATCTGGACTCCACCTCGAAGACTGCTGGGAGACTTGGGTTTCAAGTCTTAAGACTCAGAAAGAAAAGAAGAAAGAAGGAAGGGAGGGAAGAAGGGAGGGAGGGAGGGAGGGAGAGAGGGAGGGAGGGACGGACTGAAGAAAGAGAGGAGGGGGCAGAAAAGACAAGGGGGGCGGGGCACAGGGAGGAAATGCCGTCCCGCACCGTCCCGCACCGTCCACTACTGACGCCACTGGCTGTGTGGCTACTGCGCACAGAACAGCGGCCAGTGCGGCCGAGTCGCTGCGCCTCAGGCCACGTTTACTTTTCCTTCATTTAATTCGACGTCCAGGTGTGGCCCGGCGCCGGCTGCTGGGCTCCCCGGCTGCTGGGCTCCCGCCGGCCCGGCCTCCCGCGTTCTGCCTTCGGCAGCGGCCGCACAGAAACGGCTCCCGCCCTCGCCCCTCCCGTGACCACTTGATCTCCAGGTGATGAAGAGCGTGGGTCGCTTTGCTCTTGCGTTTTATCCCATCCACATTCTAACCGCCTGTCAGAGGAAGATGACCAGCTGATGGCGGCCACCACGCGAGGCTTCCAGAACGTCTCTGGAAACACACGCGGTTCCCATGGCGACCTCCTCCTCTTTGGCTACGTCCCCTGCGCTGTCTCTCCTTTCCGCCCGTGGAACGGACTAAGTGCTTGGAGGAACTCCGCCGCGACGGAGGGAGGTCCGAGTTAAAGCACGGCCCGGCCCAGCAGACCAGACGGTGGGTGAACCGGCGAGCGTGCGTGTGCGGACGGTGTGACACGGACGGCGTGAGCAGAGCCACCACGGACAGAAGCGCCACAGAAGCTGCTGTATTTCTCCAAGTCTGAGGGAGCGACATACAAAGTGCCCGACAGCGCGAGGGGAGCCGGGGGGCTGTGCCGG
>NW_011889150.1:457071-457386 GCF_000151845.1 Pteropus vampyrus
CGCTGAGCCTCTGGGTCCGCCACCCCGTCCAGGCTGAGGCCACGCTTCCCACACGAGTGCTCGGCCCACGACTGGGCGCAGCGGAGGCCCCATGCCAGCTGCTCCTGTAGGCGCCCTGGCTCCAGCCCACCCCGTCGTCCTGGTCAAACCCTTCCGGGACTGCTCCTACCCTGTCCTCCCTGTCGCACTGTCAGCCTGGCACCGAGGACGAGGGGCTCTCCCTGCCCTCTCAGGCCTGTCCCCTTTATCCTTCACAGGTGTTTCCCCCCCAAATCTGTCCACCTCTAACCCCATCTTTGCTTCTGTTTCATAAAG
>NW_011889150.1:457436-460016 GCF_000151845.1 Pteropus vampyrus
CAGAAGCGCCACAGAAGCTGCTGTATTTCTCCAAGTCTGAGGGAGCGACATACAAAGTGCCCGACAGCGCGAGGGGAGCCGGGGGGCTGTGCCGGCGGCGCCCGCCTCTCCCGCGGACCGCGTTCCCCCCGCGACAACGGTGCTTCCTCCACAGCGAGGGGGCGAGGTCCCCCCACCCCGACGACCCTGCGGGCGCCTGCTCTGTGCCGCTGCCGCACCCTGTGATTTCGGACCGTCTACTCCCCCCAGTTCCAAAGCCACAGTGCGCGCGGGTCGGGGGCCGGGCGTCTGCGTCCCACGGAGCGGCTCTGGCGGAGGCCGTGCCGTCACTTCAGCCAGATCCACTTGTCGCCCACGTCCGCGTTGTACCCGGGGCTGTACCTGCGGCCTGGCAGCTGTGGGGGGAAGCAAGCCATGGTCAGCAGCGGTTCACAGCCAGCCCGCCCCACCGCTGTCCCTAAGCCACCCCTTCACACGCTGGAGCCCGCGCTGCAGCTCCTGCTGCCACCGCCCGGCAAAGGGCAGGGCGATGGCGACCCAGCCAGGCGGAGGGGCTGTGGGTGGCACCTGGCGGTGGGGGCGAGCCCCGCACACACCCAGGAGACAGCACGCTCGCACGCTCGCCAGGGAAACGAGGTCAGGGGTCGGCGGGGTGCTGGCTGGGACAGTGGGGTCACCAGTGTGTGTGCGGCATGGGCGGGGTGAAGGACCCAACACGGCAGGGGAGCTGGGGGACAGACGTCTCAGCCCCTCCCCACTGGAAGAGGGCAGGGGCCTAGTGACACTCAGGAAGTCCTGGTAATTTGGGGGCAGATGACAGGTGGCTTCTCAGGTGAGCGCCCAGCTCCTCTGGAGACGGAGCGGGAGCCGCCCGTGGGCCGCTGTGCACACCTGGGGGTGTGGACCTTGCAGGACAGGGCTGTGCCGGAGCCTGCAGACGCACAGCCACCGCCCAGTAACCCGGACGGCGGTGACGTGGTGAGGGTGTGCAGGGTGAACGTGAGAAGGGACGGTGCCGGGAGGCCAGCGCTGACTCGTGGACAAAGGTCTGGCGAGAGGGACCGAGGAGGGGGGAGCAGGCCACGGAGGAGGCTGACGAAGGGGTGGCGGCACGTGACATGACGGAGGATGCGCGCGGGGGCGCACCCACGGTACACGCAGGTCACGGGGGGGCCGGGAGCGAAGCCACCGGCAGCGCCACCCTCGCGACAGGCCCGAGCTTGGCTCGCGGTGCTCCCTGCCTCTTCCCACGGGGACACCTGCCGAGCCTTGGGTCACCGGCCTCGGGCACGTCCCTGGAGGGGGAGCTGCTTGCTCAAGGGAGAAGCGACAGTAAACAGGGCGACGGAAGCTGACGCGCAGTCGGAACGTGTTTAACTGAACACGAGACTCCGGCCCAGACGCTGAGCCTCTGGGTCCGCCACCCCGTCCAGGCTGAGGCCACGCTTCCCACACGAGTGCTCGGCCCACGACTGGGCGCAGCGGAGGCCCCATGCCAGCTGCTCCTGTAGGCGCCCTGGCTCCAGCACACCCCGTCGTCCTGGTCAAACCCTTCGGGACTGCTCCTACCCTGTCCTCCCTGTCGCACTGTCAGCCTGGCACCGAGGACGAGGGGCTCTGCCTGCCCTCTCAGGCCTGTCCCCTTTATCCTTCACAGGTGTTTCCCCCCCAAATCTGTCCACCTCTAACCCCATCTTTGCTTCTGTTTCATAAAGGCCCCAAACCAACACAAGGGAATTCATAGTGTATTATATAATTGCAGAAAAAAACATCAGTGAATTTGAAGCAGAGCAACAGAAACTATCCAAAATCAGGCAGAGAGAAAAACGCCCAAAGCAGACAGTGTCCCCGTGACCAGTGGGACGGCATCAAGTTGCGTAATGTGTACGTGTACTCAAGAGTCCCCAAAAGGGGGGAAAAAAATCTGAAGAAATAATGACCAAACGTTTTCCAAATGATATGAAAAGTATAAACGTCACATCCAAGAAACTCAGCAAACCACAAGCAGGATAAACACAAAGCAAACCACACATAAGCAATCATCATTAAATCACTGAAAACCAGTGATAAAGAGATCAAGAGAAAGTTTTAAAAGCAGCCATGGAAGAAAGGCCCATTGAGCACAAGGACCAGATAAGAATAATCCAGACCGTCAGCAGAGACTGTGCAGGCCAGGAGGCCCGACTGTGCTCAGAGTGGTGAATGACCATCAATCAGAACAGAACTGATGACTGAGAATGCACTGCCACCACCTATACCTGACGAACGGCCATCAAAGGACATCATTCCCGCAGAAAGAAGAGATGCGGCTAGAAATCTCATCTACGCGAAGGGACGAAGCACCCTGAAATGTGCTCATAGCGTAGGGAGGAGAGGAAAAGCTTAGAGAAAGAATTTTAATCTCTTTAAAAGATAAAAGGGGACGACTTAAAGCTAAAGTAATAACAATGTGCCGTGCACATGAGTGGACAGCAGGGGGCGACCTGTCTACCCGCCGATACCAGTGATTACTGCGGGCAGACGTGGCGAGTCCCCCAAACCCTGCAGCCTCGTGAACAGCGAAGTGAGGAGGTGGGGCTA
>NW_011889150.1:460066-460753 GCF_000151845.1 Pteropus vampyrus
GGACAGTGGGGTCACCAGTGTGTGTGCGGCATGGGCGGGGTGAAGGACCCAACACGGCAGGGGAGCTGGGGGACAGACGTCTCAGCCCCTCCCCACTGGAAGAGGGCAGGGGCCTAGTGACACTCAGGATGTCCTGGTAATTTGGGAGCAGATGACAGGTGGCTTCTCAGGTGAGCGCCCAGCTCCTCTGGAGACGGAGCGGGAGCCGCCCGTGGGCCGCTGTGCACACCTGGGGGTGTGGACCTTGCAGGACAGGGCTGTCCCGGAGCCTGCAGACGCACAGCCACCGCCCAGTGACCCGGACGGCGGTGACGTGGTGAGGGTGTGCAGGGTGAACGTGAGAAGGGACGGTGCCGGGAGGCCAGCGCTGACTCGTGGACAAAGGTCTGGCGAGAGGGACCGAGGAGGGGGGAGCAGGCCACGGAGGAGGCTGACGAAGGGGTGGCGGCACGTGACATGACGGAGGTTGCGAGCAGGGGCGCACCCACGGTACACGCAGGCCACGGGGGAGCTGGGAGCGAAACCACCGGCAGCGCCACCCTCGCGACAGGCCCGAGCTCGGCTCGCGGTGCTCCCTGCCTCTTCCCACGGGGACACCCGCCGAGCCTTGGGTCACCGGCCTCGGGCACGTCCCTGGAGGGGGAGCTGCTTGCTCAAGGGAGAAGCGACAGTAAACAGGGCGACGGA
>NW_011889150.1:460803-461431 GCF_000151845.1 Pteropus vampyrus
TTTCCAAATGATATGAAAAGTATAAACGTCACATCCAAGAAACTCAGCAAACCACAAGCAGGATAAACACAAAGCAAACCACACATAAGCAATCACTAAATCACTGAAAACCGGTGATAAAGAGATCAAGAGAAAGTTTTAAAAGCAGCCATGGAAGAAAGGCCCATTGAGCACAAGGACCAGATAAGAATAATCCAGACCATCAGCAGAGACTGTGCAGGCCAGGAGGCCCGACTGTGCTCAGAGTGGCGAATGACCATCAATCAGAATGGAACTGATGACTGAGAATGCACTGCCACCACCTATACCTGACGAACGGCCATCAAAGGACATCATTCCCGCAGAAGGAAGATGCGGCTAGAAATCTCATCTACGCGAAGGGACGAAGCACCCTGAAATGTGCTCATAGCGTAGAGAGGAGAGGAAAAGCTTAGAGAAAGAATTTTAATCTCTTTAAAAGATAAAAGGGGACGACTTAAAGCTAAAGTAATAACAATGTGCTGTGCACATGAGTGGACAGCAGGGGGCGACCCGTCTACCCGCCGATACCAGTGATTACTGCGGGCAGACGTGGCGAGTCCCCCAAACCCTGCAGCCTCGTGAACAGCGAAGTGAGGAGGTGGGGCTA
>NW_011889150.1:462644-463118 GCF_000151845.1 Pteropus vampyrus
GACCCCAGCCAGGTGACCGGGGTCCACGTCGGCAGTGATGTGGTGGAAATGGACCTGGCCTCTGGGCTTTCTCCCCCCACACACAAACCCAGGCCACTGGGGAGCAAAACATCAGACGGCCTATCCCAGAAGGGCATTCCACGCAACACCTGACCAGAGCTCCCCGAAGCGGCCAGTCAGTGCAAAAATGGGGGGTCTGAGGAGCAGTGAGGCTGGCCCCCCCCACCCACGCGAGGTCGGCCGGGGTGATGGAGACGGGACAACCCAACGGCACGCGGTCCCAGGAGAGCGTCCCGCGACAGACAAGGTCACTAGGGAAGCACTAAGGAAGTGAACGAGGTGTGGCCTTTCGGTCAGTACTAACACGTCAACACTGACCGGTTCGTTAACTGTGACAAATGCGCCACACTAACAAAACACGCTGACACGGGACACTCGGTGTGGGTTCCGTGAAACTCTCTAGTATCTGCACAG
>NW_011889150.1:463888-466269 GCF_000151845.1 Pteropus vampyrus
AGGCCTGTGGCCGGCAGGGTGACTTTCTGGAACAGGGAAAAGAGCGCCTGAGAGACAGGACCCCAGCCAGGTGACCGGGGTCCACGTCGGCAGTGATGTGGTGGAAATGGACCTGGCCTCTGGGCTTTCTCCCCCCACACACAAACCCAGGCCGCTGGGGAGCAAAACGTCAGACGGCCTACCCCAGAAGGGCATTCCACGCAACACCTGACCAGAGCTCCCCGAAGCAGCCAGTCAGTGCAAAAATGGGGGGTCTGAGGAGCAGTGAGGCTGGCCCCCACCCACGCGAGGTCGGCCAGGGTGATGGAGACGGGACAACCCAACGGCACGCGGTCCCAGGAGAGCGTCCCGCGACAGACAAGGTCACTAGGGAAGCACTAAGGAAGTGAATGAGGTGTGGCCTTTCGGTCAGTACTAACACGTCAACACTGACTGGTTCGTTAACTGTGACAAATGCGCCACACTAACAAAACACGCTGACACGGGACACTCGGTGTGGGTTCCGTGAAACTCTCTAGTATCTGCACAGTTTCTTTGAGTCTAAAACTGTTTTAAAAAAATTTTTTTTAAATGCTTAAGGATTTTAAAAACTAGGTTTCCCCAGTCATTTAAACACTGCTTAAAAACTTCAACATTTCTAAACATTTAATTGAAATCATAAGTCCAATGAAATAGATTCTCTTTAACGCTCACGAATTAAAAGTGAGACAGAAACACAGAAAGCATCGGTGGTGCCTGAGGCAGCGGTGGTGGGGTGCTGGCTGCTCATGGGGCCGGGAGGCAGGCGAGCGCGCCAAGGTGCTGGGGGTGAGGCTCCTCGCTACTGGGGGGCAGAGAACGGCGGGGAGCCGGCGTCATGTGGGACCCGAGGTCCTGATGAGCATCCACCGCTGTCGACGTAGAGAGACAGAAACACAGATGTACACAGACGCCTGGGAGTCGGGGAGTTCAGTGGCAAATAAACAAGCGAGCAGGGGCAAGAGAAAGCAGCTCCTCGGAGCGGGGTCCTCGCCAAGGACGTGGGGGTCGCAGGATCGGGAGAACTGTAATTTGGCAGCCACCGTATCAGTGATTCAGCCAAGAAAATGAACGGACGCCAAAATGACCGAGTGAAGGTTTGACTGGGAAATGGACATTCACGTCGTTCCAAAGGGCATCCCCCCAAAACATTCGCCAGTTACGAGTGAAAGAGTGACTTTATAGTGAAGACTCCATCTCAGTGGGGACAAACGGGGCGCGCATGCTACCCGATACGATGCAGTGAGCTCGGTGACATTCCCACACACGCACACACAAATACGGCCTAAATCTAACCACAGGGAAATGTCAGACAAGATCAAATCGATGGGGCCTTCAAGAAACAACTGTCCTGTGATCTTCGAGAGTGTCGAGTCTCAATCGTCGAGGGCAGCCTGCGGAACCGATCGGGTTCACAGAGACGCAAGAGACGAGGTAACGGCATGCGACCCATCGCCAGGACCAGACCTTTCTGCTGCAGAACACGACAGGGACAGACGGCCAGGAGCAGGGCCCGGGCTGGAGGCAGCGCTGCGCCCGCTGCTCTCCCCGCGGTGACGGCTGTCTGTCTGTCTGTGCGGGGAACGTCCTTGCGCGAGAATGGCACACCAAGGCGGCGAGTTTCGCGCCCTAGTGTGCAGGGGAACTGACTCCTCGAAACGCAGTCCTGGGCCCGATCCCCGGCGCTCAGTCCAGCAGGCCAGGGCCCGAGACCCTGCCTTGCTGAGGAGCGTGTCGGTGATGCCGATGGCGGCGCCGTGTGGGCCACGCGCTCACGCAGCTCAGAAGTCTTCGTCTCGTTGTTTCGTGAGTTTGAAACATTCCAAGACAAAAAAACATAAAATGAAGATCACAAAGACCACGGTTTGCTCAGAGAGCCTGCTGTCGGCAGACTCTTCGGCAGGATGATGACCCTCAGTGAGGGCACGGGGACCGGGCGGTGGAGGGCAGCGGGAGGCCGCTTGACCAGGGCCTGGCACGTGTCCAGGCTGCGGACATGGAGAATCCTGACAGAAACAGCACGCGTGAGAGCTGGGTGCCTGGCGTTAGGGTAGGCTGACACGCCAGCACTGCTCTGGAACTGAGGGCTGCTTTGATATGAGACTTCGCCAAGTCAAGGATGAGCACTGTAATCACCAGGTGAGCCACCAAAAACTATTAAAAGAATGGTAATTAGTAACTAAATAGAGAGGAAGATGGGATTTTAAAAGATCCAAAAGAAAGAAAGGAAAAAGACAAATAAAACAAGTAAGAAAAACACAAACTATTTCGTAAGATAAGCTATTTAAACACAAACGTATCAGGAACTGCATTAAATGTGAACAGGTCAATATTCCCAGAACTAAAAACACAACTGTTTTCAG
>NW_011889150.1:466539-473800 GCF_000151845.1 Pteropus vampyrus
AAGGGCATCCCCCCAAAACATTCGCCAGTTCCGAGTGAAAGAGTGACTTCATAGTGAAGACTCCATCTCAGTGGGGACAAATGGGGCGCGCATGCTACCCGATACGATGCAGTGAGCTCGGTGACATTCCCACACACGCACACACAAATACGGCCTAAATCTAACCACAGGGAAATGTCAGACAAGATCAAATTGATGGGGCCTTCAAGAAACAACTGTCCTGTAATCTTCGAGAGTGTCGAGTCTCAATCGTCGAGGGCAGCCTGCGGAACCGATCGGGTTCACAGAGACGCAAGAGACGAGGCAACGGCACGCGACCCATCGCCAGGACCGGACCTTTCTGCTGCAGAACACGACAGGGACAGACGGCCGGGAGCAGGGCCCGGGCTGGAGGCAGCGCTGCGCCCGCTGCTCTCCCCACGGTGACGGCTGTCTGTCTGTCTGTGCGGGGCCACGTCCTTGCACGAGAATGGCACACCAAGGTGGCGGGTCTACGCCCTAGTGTGCAGGGGAACTGACTCCTCGAAACGCAGTCTTGGGCCCGATCCCCGGTGCTCAGTCCAGCAGGCCAGGGCCCGAGACCCTGCCTTGCTGAGGAGCGTGTCGGTGATGCCGATGGCGGCACCGTGTGGACCACGCGCTCACGCGGCTCAGAAGTCTTCGTCTCGTTTCGTGAGTTTGAAACATTCCAAGACAAAAAAACATAAAATGAAGATCACAAAGACCACGGTTTGCTCAGAGAGCCTGCTGTCGGCAGACTCTTCGGCAGGACGATGACCCTCAGTGAGGGCACGGGGACCGGGCGGTGGAGGGCAGCGGGAGGCCGCTTGACCAGGGCCTGGCACATCTCCAGGCTGCGGACACGGAGAATCCTGACAGAAACAGCACGCGTGAGAGCTGGGTGCCTGGCGTTAGGGTAGGCTGAGACCCCAGCACTGCTCTGGAACTGAGGGCTGCTTTGATATGAGGCTTCGCCAAGTCAAGGATGAGCATTGTAACCACCAGGTGAGCCACCAAAAACTATTAAAAGGATGGTAATTAGTAACTAAATAGAGGGGAAGATGGGATTTTAAAAGATCCAAAAGAAAGAAAGGAAAAAGACACATGAAACAAGTAAGAAAAATACAAACTATGTCGTAAGATAAGCTATTTAAACACAAACGTATCAGGAACTGCATTAAATGTGAACAGGTCAATATTCCCAGAACTAAAAACACAACTGTTTTCAGGTGACAAGGTGCCCACCAGACACACAGAGACAGAAAGGTTGAAATTAAAGACGTAGGAAAAGCTCCACACTGACCAAAACAAACCTGCAGATGCTACTAAGTACTGGGTGAAGTAAACGTCGACGTGAGAGCCGCCACCAACGGCGAGGAGGGAAGCTTCGGAACCTACGGGAGGGCAGGTGCCCTGAGAATTTGTGGCAACTCTAAATTTGCATACCTCTGACAGCGGCCTCAGAATACATACGAAGCCAAACGTGACAGAACCAAAAGGAGACACCACGAGCAGTGGCGGATTCCCACGCACCCCGCACAGCACACAGCGGAGGAGACCAACGGCCAGCGAGAATGAGGACGCTCCGAACAATGCGACGGCTCTGACGACAGGCGCACGGGGTGGCGGCGGCGGCGCCGTCTGCCAGGACCCGGACACGTCTCCAAAACGGACCAAGCGCAGAGCCGCACGTCAAGTCTCAATCACGTCCCAAGGGCTGAAATCCAAGTAGGATTCTGACTAAGTGGGGTTAAGCCGCAAATCAATGAAACGATAGTCAGAAAGATCCCCACTGCTTTTAAACTACCTGGGAGAACTCAAATTAGCACACTGGTCAGAAAAGAAATCGGGTTACGATGAAAAAACACTTTGGATTGAATAACTATAAACAAATAACACCAAGAACCATGAGATCGAGTTGAGCCAGATTTGAAAGGCAATAAGTTTAGTTTTAAATGCACAGATCTGAAAACAAGACATGCTAGAAATCAGCGATCCACCTACTCATCTTAAGAAGTTAGAAAAATACTAAATAAAAGCGAAAACGAGCAGTCATCAGTGAACTAGAATGTGTTACAGTGACGCCGAACAGGAAGCTGCAGGAAAAGCCCCTGCCGAGTGACAAGGGGAAGAAAGAACACGGCCAGGCCACCACCAGGGACGAAGGGGGCCAGCGGTCCTTCAGGGCCCCCTGCGCTGGACACAGGCAAAAGGACCGTTTACACAGCTCACGCCAAGAAACTGGAACACTTACACGAAACAGGCAAATTCCTGGAAAACGCGACTTTCTGAATCTAATGCAAGAAGGAATAGGACACCGAATGTGCCATATTCGTGACAGAAACTGAACCCGTGGCTTACAGTGGTCCCGCGGAGCCCCGCCAGCCAGCCCCGCTGAAGGCTGAGGGAGCCGCAGCGCCGTCCTACGCCGGCTCCTTGGGGAACAAACGAGAGGCAGGGGCCACCGCAGCTCGGTGTGTGACACCAGCACGACCCGGCAGTAGGAACCGACGACGGTGTGATCGCAACAGGACAGTATCATCCGATCTCTCGGGAACATGGATACAGAACACCCCAAACCGTGGGAGCCAGGCCCAGCTCCGTGAAGAGCATGACACACACGCGAGTGCCATCATCCCGGGAAATCGGGCCGTGGGTCAATCACCGGGACTGATCACGGCAACAGGAAAAGGAGAAAAGGCACCAGGGCAGACACCGTGGGATGAAGCGCAACGGACCCGCCACGCCCAGCAGAAATTCTGCGGAAAGGACTGACAGAGAGCAGGGCCTTCGCCGCGCGCAGCGGGTGCGGCCCCTCCAGCGAGCCCCTCCGGCGAGCCCCTCCGGCGTGTCCCCTCCGGCGCGCCCCCTCCGGCCCCTCCGCGCTCTGACTCAGACAGAGCTGCGCCCGAGCCAAGGCAAGAAAACAAAAGGGGTGTGGGGACTGGGAAGAAAGAAACCGCCACCGTCTGCTGCCATCTACTTCTTTTCACATTCTGTGACTTTTAAATGACCATTTCCGTAGAGCTAATGCTTGGAACTGCCTGCGTTTCTCGTAATGGTCACCACCGTGGCCTGGCTGTTGGTTAACAGGACCGTCCCGTACTCTGAGTGGTGTCGCTACGGCAGTTAACGACAGGGCCACCCGCAGACCTCGCCGTTACACGAAGGACCACACTCGTGCCATCAGCCCTCCCCTGCGGCACGTCAGGCTGTCCCCGCACGCAGGAGCGCACAGCCAGGCCGTCTCTGTGCTGCTGCGCCGTGTGACAGCAGATCGATCCTCTGACAGAATTAGAAAAATTTTTTTAATTTAAAAGAGCAAAGCGTTCTCATAGGTAACTTATTTACCCGTTGGTTTGTAAGTTCTCCATCCACGCACCACCTGCAGGCCCCGGCACCAGCGGTTTGGACTAACGGGCGACAGGGGAGAAGCCAGGTGGCCTGGGTCGTGATGAGGCGCAAGCTCTGCGGAGCCAGGGGGCGGAGGGGCAGGTGGCACAGGGCTCCGCACATGAGCACGGGGCACCTGCAGTACCACAGGGGCGCCGAGGGCGGGATCAGACTCAGGGCGCCCGAGAGGAAGCCGCAGTGGGATTCAGTAAGACGACAGAGCCCTGCACAAAGGCAGCAGCTGCCACGACACAGGAAAACAACGCCCCCTGTACGAGGGACTCCGCGGGACCCAGTGAGTCAGTAAACGCGGAGTGGGGACAGTCACCAAGGGCGGGCGTCCTGGCCTGTGCCGGAGTGGGGACCCAGGCACCCACTGCAGGGAGGAGCCGCCAGCCCCTGCATGATGAGGCTGCGGACCCCCAGTTCCACTCGGAAAGAGAGTGAATAGACATGCACCCGCACACCTACAAGGCCGGAAAGGGACACGCAAAAATGCCACCTGTGGGTAACTCGGGGGGGTCTCTTTACAACTTTATGTATTTTCTAAAATGTCTACATTAAACAGACTCACTTTCAAAACAACCAAAAGAACTTACTTTAAAAAAATGTCAAAAATCTCAGACAGACAGACAGACATGGGACACTCTCGACATCCCATCAGCGCCAGAAGAAATTTGTGTCAAACCAGAGCATTGCAGCAACACGAAAACATTCAGCTTTCACCTCATCGAAACGCCGAGTGCTTAGCTCGAGTTCTAACCCAGATAGTCACGCCACACACTTGCCGATGACAAACCCCAACTGCAGCCGGTGCCGAACGGGTCAGGTTCTCACCAGCCTTCCCGAGAAGGCTCTCGCTCGCCCTCTGGACCCAGAACGAACTTAAGAATGTTCCCTCGGTTCCCGGACGCGTGCCTGAAATGATGCTCCAGACCACTGTGAAAACAAATACTCCACTGAAAAGGTGTGCGAATCAGATGAGCAGACAGACCAGGACGGCAGCCGGGCCCGCCCACCTGCCCGCCCCTGCCCATCTGCCGGCCGCTGCCCTGCGCCCGCCCCCCGCTCCCAGCACCCCTGCAGGAACCACGGCCTTCCACGTAAGGGCTGGTGGACCACGCAGAGTAAGCAACACCGGAAGCCCAACCTGACATGGAAGAAACGCAGATGAAGATGAAAGGACAGAGACCGTTCTGTACCAAGGTGACATGCTGACAAAGGCTGTCCCCTGCAGCACACGGCACCCTGAACATCAGGCTGTGCGTGGTCATTCGACAAACCACGTCAGCTTTCCCTACCACAACGGAGGGGAGAAGGAGACTCATTTCAATAAAGGAAGCTCTTCCACTAAAGCAAACAAACAAAAAGCAGCAACCAGAACCACTTCTCAGAGAAGCCACTTTGTTCCGGGTGTCTGGGACCCCGCGGCGGGTCGGGCCTCACCTCGACGAACTTGTGGAAGACTCTGTCACTCTGGTGAGCTCCGATCGTGATTTCTGGGAGATAGACCGGGATGGTTGTGTAGTTCAGCACCTCCAACTTATTCTGAACCCTGGGAAACAGGACAAATACGGGTCACACCGAACCGTCAGAATAAAGGATAAAATCAATAAGGCTGATTTCGTTAAAAAAATCCATATTTAAAAAACCGTAAGTTCAAATAAATGCCATTCATTCCCAAGCTGTCCCCTCGAAGCACAGTGGTAGGGAGGAAATGCTCTTTTGAAACGAACGTCGCAGCTGAGGGGCGTCTTTCAAAAGCTGGGGGGCTGCCTCGGGGGACAGGTGCAGACTGGAAACATAAAAAGGAGCCACAGTGTGCTGTAAACACGGGACCAGCCGGAACAGAGAGCTAAAATCAAACACCATGTGCTATGTAGCCAGGCACATAATATGTCCTCATTAAAGAACTGTACAATTAATGAGTCTTGAGGAAAAGAACTTCTGAGTCACTCGGTTCCCCTGGGTGGACAGCACAGCACGGGGCCCCCGCCGCCCGGAAGGCTGGGCGGGCCGGGCCGGGCCGGGCGGACTCCCACACGGGACGGCCTGCTGTACCATTGCTCATAAATGCGCCCATTCTCCGCTTTCTCGGCACCGATAAAGTCAAGTCCTGGGACACTCCCTGTTTCACCATTTTGTTTTGCCCATTTCTAAAATATTTATACTTTGTTATAATTTGCTTAAATTAAACTTGGTCTGACTATAACCACTATACTTGAAGATGAAAAGCATTTTTGGGGCTTTTAGAAAGAAACATTAAAATAAAGTCCTGTCTTAAGGGCTCAAAGCAAAGAAAATAATTACTTTAAATGGCCACTTTCCCATTAAGGAGTTATAATGGCAGATGTTTCTGCTTGTAATGGCTCAGACGGAAGTTCTTTAACCGTCTCTGGCCCTCGGCCACTGCGTGGGAACGAGCCCAGGCCCATCACACAAACCCAAGCCCTGTCCCCGGCACCCCGGGCCGACTCCGCTGCAGTCAGAACCCCCAATCCAAATCCAGGGCCCAGAGGTCCACGGTCTCTCCCCTCAGAGGACCACAGGACAATCAAAGCCCACGGCAGGTGGAATGCGAGTGGACAGGAAGTAATGTCACATCCAAGTGTCACCAGTAAAAGCCACGTCACTCATACAATGACTGATAATCCAATAACCAAATGCTGCCACGACAACGTGTCTGTCTCTCCCGAGTGTCCCGGCGCGGACACGCACACGGCTGGGGCGCATGTGCTCCAAGACCAGTCTCTGCTGCAACAGGAAGTGGGGTACAGCATATCCTTCATAAGCATGTTATCAGTACACATCTTTTTACTTTTAACGCAAACAGAATTATTCTATGACACAAGGACAATTTTTAAAAGTGATCTCGCAATAAATAATTTCAACTAAAAATGAAGTTCGTATTCTTATATGTTAAGGAATATCAAGGCAGAGTATGATGTGGTGTTCTCTATAGTTTGAAAACCCTAAAAAATTATGCAAAATTTGAAAGCGCTTCTTACTAGCCTGGGAACGAGCGAGGAATACACAGAACAACAGCGCCATCTATGCCTAGTTTGGCGGAATTACAGTTTACACATAACCACCCCACAACAAAGGATGCAGCTTTGAACAAATATGCTTCAAACTGTTTTTGAAAATTAAAAAAAAAATAATCTGCTGCAACTATTCCACAATTTACTTAAACTGGCTAAAATGCTCTCTCGATGTATTACAATGAGCTTAATGACGGCTGTTAGGAGAGGCTGTTAGGCAGCCCATCTCCAGTAACCCCAAGTCTTAACCTCTAATAAACTACAAATACAGTCTGGATTGAAGATAAGGAAGGAACGAAGACAACAGGAAGCTTTTATGACTCACGAAGCAAAAAGCAGTGAAAGCAGGCATTCTGCTCAGGGAGCACTTACTCTAATGAAGGAGAATTCAGAACCGGCTGAGGATAATAAAGCCACTTAGCATCGTGAGCCTAAGTGCCCACGTCAGAAGATAACCTGTACTCAGATCTGGTTTACAGCACAAGGCGCTGTGCCCCAGATTTTAAAACAAAAGACCGAGGCAGGAAAAGACCGAAAAAAGTAAAATAGTAAATTATGTTTTATGACTTAACCTGGTCCCCAGTCAACAGAATATCTATACGTGCTCCTTAAACGTTTCCAAGGCACAGTTTTTAGTTTCGCACCGAACTGTAAAGTCTGTTTGAAACACTTACTTCTGACACAGCCTGACGCCTCACGGCTTTTATAGCACTGAATGACACGTCACGTTAGAAGGGCATCCTCCAGGGTCTCGGGGTGCGGGGGAGAAGGGGAAGCCCCAGCTCTGGGGAAGGAGGGGGCGGCCCAGGGCCCCAGGCAAGTGGAGG
>NW_011889150.1:475385-482473 GCF_000151845.1 Pteropus vampyrus
GGCAAAACGAACGAACTCGAAGGAGAAACAGACGCGTCCGCTGTGGCAGCTGAGGACGTGGATGACCCGCCAGTGCACTCGCCGACAGCAGGGCCCACCTCGGCCCACCTCGGCCGGAACACTCGCCACGAGAGACAACATCCCTGACCACGTACGACACCTTAACAGATACAAAGGAGCAGAAATCAGACAAAACATGTTCTCAGGTCACAGTGGAATTAAACCGGAGAAATTTACAGCACCGAACGCGCAGGTTGGAAACGAGGACCTAAAGCCATCGGCCACGCTCCCACCTTACAAACGGGAGAGCAGCACCTGGAGCCTAAGGGAGCAGGAACGTCGACGGAAGCTGATTCTTTGAAAAGATCAATAAACAGGAAAAGAAAACTTACAGAGAACAAATAAATAGGCGATAAAAATATAAATGAAGTTCAGTGTTTGTAAAATGCAAAATAAAGAAATGCTGTCCTTTGGGTATTGTTTTAACTATGCGGTCTTAACGGGGACTTTCAGACGCCCTCACGAGCTTGCAAACCGCTGCGTTTTCTGGAGGACGATTCTGCAACGTGGCAACAGTTACGACATGCTAACCCGACCTGACCCAGGGACTCCACTTCCACACCTGAAGACAGTGACCTGAAACGGGACAAAACGCGTACAACGTGCTCGTCGCTGTTACGGCTGTGAAGAAACGGAAATACCTCGGGAGGGCGATCCTGAGAAATGGTAAAAGAATTACGCCTGCATCTCAAGGGTCGACAAACGGTTTTTCCACTAAAGGGCCGGAGAGTAAATATTTAAGGCTTCAAGGGCGTCATGTGCTGTCTGTCACATATACCTTCTTTTTTATTTACGATCCTTTAAAAATGCAAGAACCATTCCTCCCAGCCAACGGCGGGATTTGCCAAACCCTGATTTGTATCTCAGTCAGTGGATTCAAAGAGCAGACGTGAGGAGCCATTAAAAAACCAAATTCTAGAACATTTACTATAACGGGGCACGTTCACACTATTAAGAATAGAACACAGAGATGTGTGCGTGACGACATCCAATCAGAACTACCAGAGCGGACCTTTAAAGCGTCAGAAGAACCTGCATGAAGCTGCCACTGTTGGCTACGGTGGCGGCAGAATAGCAGATGACTTCATTTAATTTTGCCTTTTGTCTCCTGACTTTCTCCTATGCGTGGGCATGGCCTTGACCTTGACCTCTCATGCCCTTGCTCCCGCCTTCTGGGCAGTGCCCCTCACTCCTGTCCCCAGGCTAAGCTGCCCACCCCTCTCTCCCCTCTGCCCGACCCCTGGGCTGGGCTGTGGGCACGCCCTCCCTGCGCCCCTGCTCAGGGCCTCCCCCCCGGACACCACCCCTCGGTCACTCGGGCCTCTTCCAGAGCAAGGCCCCGCCCCCCACCGCTCAGGGCGACAGCTCCACTGATGCGGTGCCCACCTCCCCCCAATAACATCAGTCGTTTCTGACACCAAAGCCGCCACATCGGAGCACTGCCCGGCAGGCAGGGCAGCGAAGCAAATGCTGAATGAGCAGGGCCATCGCTCGGTCCCCTCGGCCAGGGAACACCGGTGCCGCGAATGCCCGACCTGAAACACAAGCACTTCGAAAGCCTGGAAGGCTCTCCAGCAGGCAGCACGCTGAGCTCAAAAGCAGCCCCCTCGCCCCGTCGGTGCCCACGGCCCCAAACTCACAGCATCCGCAGATTGTGGAAGGTACGGTCGTCCTGGTTGAGCCACGGCCCTCTGTCATACTTGAGGTATTCGATATCCTCCACCACCTAGACAGAAAGAAACCCAACTCCGATGGAGTCTCACTTTAGACAGTTAAATGACACATTGTGACACACTATAAACTACATATATCTGGCAGGAAGAATCACACCACGAAGGTCAGAAAGAAAGGAAGTCAGGTGGCCATCGGCAAGGTGGCTGAGTGATGACCCCTCAGTGCGGGCGCCTCCCCCAGCTGAGGAGTGGGTCACAGGGTGCTGCTGGTCCCCAACATGGGACCTCGCCCAGCTGACTTTGGGGTGCTGTAGAAATTACCGGGCAGCCTGGGAGAAAAGGGCCAGGGAGAAGAGGAACGAGGACCCAGCGTGCGTGACGGACCGCGCGCTTCCTCCCAAGGAACTTCGTTCCAGAAGCGGGACCCACAGGGGCAGCACGGGACACGAGAGCAGAAGCGTTTCCTGGCGGGTCCAGGAATCAGGGTCCCCAGCCCACAGCCTGCGGCAGCACCGGCGGACGCTGTGGCAGCCTTTTAAGATCTAGTCTCTCCCCAAACACATCGAACTCTGAAAACTCTCTTTAACCCTCAAGAACTGGAGTACATTCAATTACGAACACAAATAATGAGTTTTAGAGGGAAAATGTGTTCTTCTCAAATACATGCCATCTAATTATTCTGTCCGAGGATTAAAAATAATCTAAAACGAATTGACACCACACAGGAAGTGGGGAAGGAAACGAAGCGCAGCTTCAGAGGTCCACGCAGGGGAGCCCCTCAGCGGCCCCCGCCGTCCCGGAGCAGGGCTCACGGGCCCCGTCCTTCGGGAGCAGCCTCCTCAGCTTGTCCCCGGGGCCACGAGGCAGCTAGCTCAGGGTTTCACCCCTGCACCTGACACCTGCCCCCAGATCATAAAACCCGTATTTTCTTCGAGAATTTGTATGCCATCTGCTGTGTTTGGCAGTGGAGGTTTAATGTATCCTGTAAGGCAGTGCTCTCATTTTTACCAAATGACTGGTCGACTGCGTCCACACCATCTGGGAAGAGTCCGCGGCCTCTGTGTCTTTACTACCCTTCAAAGCACTGACTTTACCAAAATCAGGGTCTCCCATGCACGTGTGCACACAAGCAGATGCGCCCGCGCCCGTCTGTGGACTCCGTTCTGCCCCACTGACCTGTTCTCAACCTCCCACGGCGCTTTCGTCACCACGATTCTGTGCCACGTTCTGGGACGTGGGAGGGCCAATGTTCCCATGGTGCTCTTTTTCAAATTTTTCTTTTTGGCTATTATTCACTAACTGCACTGAGACTGACTTGAATTTTTACAAAATGCACCTACTGATTCGGGGAAATGCACCTAATTACTGCTAATTTTACCATCTGCACAATAAAAACACTGCTGCGGACACGCTGGGGTCCTGGCATCGTCACCATTCCACAATTTCACGTTCACAGAAACTGCATTGTCTCAAAGGGAGTCACAGTGACGACCAGGGAGAGTGATGGCCGGCGCGGAACTTCTCCTAGATCGCAAAACAGAGACATTTCTCCGACCAGTGGGCACTGAACGGATTATCTGATTCGTGACAACCTGACATGTGACTCAAATTTAAGAATAATCGCAAACTTTTCAGCCACTTTCTTACCTTTTCCGCATCTTGAGCTTCATTCGCACTATACACTAAGACTTCGCATTTTTCACTGTAAGAAAAAGCAAGATGAAATTCAATATAAATTTCCCAAGCTTACGTTAACGTACAAATGGATAGATTACATTATTGTCTCCCACTACAAACACTAACATGTCATGCTCCTGAACCGGGTGACATGCCGAGCACAGACTGGCTCACGTGGCTTCCTGGTTAAGGAAGACAAGTTACAAGCAGAAATGTGCTCGTGACCAGACGGTGATGACGGCACTTCTATTTCCTGGCTTGCTGGCTGTCCCCTACCCCATGGGCGTGAGAGACCAGAGCCACCAGTGTCTATAGGGGACAAGGCACACAGGTCACTTCCACTGCTAAGCAAACCATCTCCAGATACAGCACTTATCACAGGCAAATACAAAGTAGTACAGGGCCTAACCAAGACGTGTGCACAGACAGCAGCCAAGTGGTAGTGTTGCGCACGCGCGTGTGCACGTGCACACACTCCAAAAAACCCACCCACCCACCAAATTAAACTGAAGTGTGTGCTGCTTGCAAACATTAGATCAAAACATCACAGACAGCGCCCGCTGTAGCAGGTGAGCCCGCCCCTGGGGGCTGGGGCTTGAGGCACTGCGTGTGACGTGTGTGACGTGTGTGACGCGCGCCCGCCAGCAGGTCATGCACTTGGCCCACCTCATCTCAGGGAGGAAGGTTTTCTTGTAGGCATTCTCGATGGCCTGAAGGTAGGCGGCGGAGACCTTCATCTCGTGTGGCTAAACGCAGCAGAAACACAAGGGGAGAACCGTTCAGACGCTCCTCACGGCAGAGCTCGTGCAAAACGCGACCACCACCAACGAACACTGTTTCCTGAGAACGAGTCCCGGGCGGGGTGCTGCAGGGACTGCGGGGACAGAAGGGCCTTGGCCACGCAGAGCTCCTCTACTGCAGTGAGCCCCCGCGTCCGCCCAGGACAACGCACGGCACGCCCTCTCCCATGGGCCCCGACGGACGCGTGCACAGGAGCAGAAAGGACCCTGCGCAGCAGCCACGCCTGCCTTTCCTGCTCCCCCGCGTGCCTGAGGGCAGCTGCAGACAGTGGGGGACAGCTGAGGGGCAGCTGGCCGGGCCCCCGTCCATCTGCAGCACTCTCCAGCCCTCCCCCACTGTGCCCACTCTCTCCACCCCTCCCTCCCGCCCTTCGTCATCTGAAGTTTGCTAAGCGATTTCAGAAATTTAAACTCCAGTTATGAGTGGCAGTTGCAATGTTTAAACCTCTTCCCGTTTAGCAATGCTAAAGGTCAAGTTATATTATCTTGCGCTGTCTTCTCTTCTTCAAGGCATTCACCTGCTCGATGTGCCCCTTATTTATTTCCTTGCTTACCACTGGTCTCCCCCACCAGAATAAGAGCACACTTGCTTACCACTGGTCTCCCCCACCAGAATAAGAGCACACACTTAATGACATCATGTCGTTTGGGTAAAATGTCCCCTTTTCTTACATGCGGTGGTAATTTTAGCTGGTGATAGTCTTCAAGACCTTTCTTGGAAAAATTAAAAAGTTGATAGTTGTAACTTGGATCTCAAATTGCTTTTGAAATATTATTATCCCGGACAACAAAAGAGTCATCTAGAGAATTCTGAATGTGTCTCTGTTTTCCAATAAGCGTCACTGTGGCCAGCAAAGGCGTTCAGAACTGCTCCACCGAGTGACAGCTAAATATTTCGACTTGCACTTCCCTCCTGTTGCCACTCGATGGGATGTTCTCAGAAGTCTGAACTGCACATCGCCCTGAAGAGCACACTCCTGGCCAACAAAGGGCACAGACGGGCAGGGAGCCGGAGCCGGGCGTCGCGGCGGGCTTCCGGCTGCGGGGAGGACAGCACTGCGGCCTCGGGACCTGGCGGCAGCAGGGCAGGCGAATGGCCCCTCTGCTGCCCTGGGTGGAACCCAGCTGGCAGGTGACCACTGAGCACCCGGACGAACACACAGGCAGCTCCCCATCCTCATCCCGGGAAGAGCCCTGTGTGGGAGCGGCCTTTCCAAACAAGAACTTGTCTCGTTTGGCGAAGGGACCCCTTTGTCCCTGCACCCCCCGTCACGCCTGCAGAACCGTGGGAAAGCAAAACGCGAGGTCTGGGCACCTCGCTGAGCCTGACCAAGGCCACGGCAATAAAGGGGCGCGTGTGCAGACCGCGCTCTGCTGGTCCAGAACCGGCCGGCAGGAAGCGCGCAGAGCGGGGCGGCCTCGGGCCAGCAGCTGGGAGCCCGGGATGGGAAGCACAGCAGGGCCGGTTTCCACTCGCAGGGAGACGCCGGCAGGAAGTCCCCGCCGGAGAACAGTGGGTTCTTCCAGGGCACTCGCCCGCCCTCACAGGAGGGGCTGGGTGACACAGTGGCCGGCACGAGGGACCGAGGAGCGCTAATGTCGAGCGGTGGCTGACCAGAGGCTTCCTTCAGCCCACCGGTAAGCGTCCGCTCGCTCAGGGGGACCCGCTGTGTGCCACCCGCCCCGTGAGGCCCGTGAGTCGTTTACGGCAGCTGACGGTACGCGTCACTGCTGAGCGTCGGGCTGCGAGAAAACCACGGGCCACAGCAGGAGACCGGCCTTCCCCTCAAAAGCCGACTTACGTCTCCCTTCTTCTGAATCCGGCTCTGGAGCTCTGGAACGGGCACATCGACGTAGATGACCACGTGGGGGGGCAGGTACTCCCGGATGGTGACCTTCTTCACCTCGTAGTAGTGGTTCACACCTGGCGCACATAAGCAGCGCTGGCCGTCAGCCGACCATCCGCACACGCACGTCCGAAACGTGCTTCTCTTTCCCGCGGAAGGGCACACGTCCCAGAGCCACATCCCGGTCACAGCCGTCAGCACTGGCTGCCCAAGCGACCTGTGATGTCACTGCCGGTGCCCGGCACTCGCGGGAGCCCCGTGGGCCCAGAGAAACCGGCGGCTCGCTTGAGGCAGCACCGGGACACAGGGCCCGGCTGGGAGGGCCCAGCCGGGAGCGGCCTCTCCTCCCGGGGGAGCGGGACACACTGCGGACAGCCCTGTGTGTCTACTCCTCGTCATGGTAACAGATGAGAGTCCGAGTCTCTCCGGGGAGCAGCGGGCCTTTCACGCACTCTGTTCTTCAATAACTCAACTGAAACGCTGCCGAGCTGCATCTACCCGCGCTCACTGCACCTCGGCGAATCTGACCGGCCACCAGACCAGCCACGGAAGCAGACTGAGCGACAGAGAACAAAACTGAAGCAGCTGAGGGCCCCACCTTAGTGACCATCGTAGAGAACGTGTCACACGGTCAGCGACCCCATGAGGACTGTGACACCCAAGGGCGTCCCGCCGTTCTCCCGGAGACTCCGCCCCCTCATGTGCTGGAAACGCGGCCACGTCAGCAGAACCCGGGAACACACTCTTGGCCCCGGGAGTGAAACCGCCACGGGAGCAATGGCAAGAAACCGGTGTGCGGATCACCACGTGGGGGAGGCTTCCAGAAGCAACAGACCTGGGTGGCCACACCAAGATCCACAGAAAGACGATTCTGCGCTAAAGAAAACATTCAGGTGGCCACTCCTGGTGACTTCCGCTTTAGAGGCCATTCGGGACGGGCCTTTGATCCGCGGTCAGCAAGGCTGTGGGCGGAGGACTGGGAAAGAAGGCCACGCCAGTGTCACCAGAGTGGACGACTCGGGCTCCCTGTG
>NW_011889150.1:484183-485342 GCF_000151845.1 Pteropus vampyrus
CGAGGACTCACACTGCTTCCGGATGAAGTGCTGGCTGTACATGGCCTCCACGAAGACGAAGTCGCTGAAGATGGAGCGTTCCAGCACGACGCCCTGTCCTGTTTCACAGCAGGGAACATGCACAAAATAAGACACAACCATCAAAGCACTGGAAACAGTAATTAGGTTTTAGAAAGCGGGGAGAGACGTTATTCACAATTCCACATCTTTCCAAAGGACGTGCACGTGCTGCTAAGCGGGGAACCGGTTCCAAACCTGCCGCGCTTTTCGGTTTGGACGTTGTAACATCCCGCGTCATCCCGTCAGCTACGGCAGACGCACCCCCGGCATGGCGGTGTCTTGTTAGACCACGGGTTTCCCGCCCATGACCACGGCCATCCTGCTCCTGCCGCAGCCACTCAGTGTGACCCAGGGTCGCCCACGGCTCCCCTCGGCCCCCATGTGCCACTCGCCAGCAAAGCATCAGCTCTCTCCAGCATTCTACGCAAGTCCCGCGTCACCCTCTCAGCACGAGGCCCCTCACCTCTACCACGGCCAGTCCCCACGTCCTTCCTGCCCCGGCCACCCCCAGGCAGAGGGCCCTTCCAGACTGAGGCCGGACCCCGTCGCTGCCCCGCGGAAGCCTCCTGGTGGCCTCCTCTCCTTCAGAAAGAAAACCAACGAGCCAACCCCCTCTCTGGCCACTTCTCTGACTCAGCCCCATCCACTCCCAGCCACTCCGGACTGTCACCACAGCACACAGAGAAGCTTGTGCTGGTCCCCAGGGGACCCCGACGGTCTCCCCGCACTCGGCCCTGCTGTGCCTGGGTAGAGGCCCCCGGACCTCCTCACCCACGAGCGGCCCCAGCCCTGCTCTCCGCACTCACCACTCACCACCGACCACCCTGCATCTCCGCTGATCTCCCCAATTAACACGTGAGCCCCGGGGTGTGGGGCTCTACCTCCTGGAAGACGCCAGCTCCCAGAACACCGCGCACACAGTGGGCGCCCGTAAGTACCTAATGAGTGCATCGGTATAAGACAAAAGGAACTAAGTTTTCCTTTCAAATGTCTCCTTTTAGTTCTAAGAAATGAGAGTCCTCAGAGCTGAACAATGCTCCAAAAAGACGCCCAGTGAGCCGAGTGTCATGGTTACCACCAGCCACGCGCTGGGCCACAC
>NW_011889150.1:489082-491319 GCF_000151845.1 Pteropus vampyrus
GCAGCCAACGGTGACGCCTTTGACAGCCTCCTCTCCCTCCGACTGCGCAATCGGTCACGAAATTCTACTGACCTTACGCCTTAAAGCTCCCTGCAGCACGTCACGTCCCTACCCCATCTCACTGGTTCTGGAGACGTCCTCGCCTCTCTCACCTACAATGCAAACACCTGCCTCATCTCCTGTCTCCAACATTCTCGATCTACTTTCCGCATTAAAGCCCAAAGAATCTACCCCCCCAAAAAAGAGGAAAAAAACACAATCGAAAGGCAAAAACTGAGGAAAGTTCCTCATAGAGGTTGTACAGACCAATAAGAAAAACGGGACAGAAATGCATAGTTTATTCTATAAAAATAGCCAATAACCTTATGAAAAAAGTTCGATCTTGCGACAGAAAGCAAACAAAATTCCGAACAGGAAGGAAACACTTCTTAATGTATAGAACTGAGAAATACTTTATTTTTTTAAATGAAGAGTGAGAGCTGGGATGGGACAAAGCCATCCCAAACTGCGACGGTAATATAACATAGACGCTGGGCCTCAGGCTATCAAGAATCTATCCTAAAGGACCACACACAGATTCGTGCAAAGATTTACCTACGAAGATGCTCAATAAGATCTAGTTTGTAACATCAGAAATGTAAGTAGAAACTCTTACTGTCCAACAACAGAGGAGGAGCTAACAGAGGTGTGTCCATATTATGAAACAGTAAGTACTCACAAACATAATATTTTACAAAAAAGAGAATATAAAATATGAAAAACAATTTTCATCCTTGATTTGCTTGACTTACAGTCTTGAATACTGAAGGGTGGGGGGAAAAAACAGGTTTCAATGCAAAAAAAACAATGTAACTAAAAAATGGGCAAAAGATTTGAACAGATGTCAACAAGATACAGAGTGGCTAAAAAGCCTATGAACATGTATATGCCTGACATCATTTGTGATAGCTGCAAGTTAAAACAAAAGAGCCCATATACACTTATTACCAAGAATAGCTAAAAATCCCAATAATGGCCAATGCCACAGGCTGGCGGGAATGCAGAGCAAAAGGAATGCCCCTTCAGAGGGGTGCAAAATGGTCCGCTCTGGAAGATGGCCGGCAATTCCTTATTAAACCCAACACGGTCTTACCACACAATCCAGCAACTTCCACAAAGAAACCTGCACACATATTGTAGCGGCTTTATTCATAATCATCACAAACTGGAAGCAGCCAAGATGTCTTTCACCAGTTGAATGGATAAACTGATACATAAACGTGGTGGAACGTGGTGGAACGTTATACAGCAATGAAAAGAAATGAGTTATCAAGCCACAAAAGGACAGGAGTGAATTGTAAATACACCTAAGTCAACGAGCTAGTGTGAAAAAGCAACGCGAGAGGCGGCAGAGAGACCGGTGGACGTGGGGGCTGGACGCGGGGGCAGAGGAAGGGCTGACCAGGTGGAGGCCGGGGCATGCTCAGGGCTGTGAAACCACTTTGCATGGCACCAGATGGTGGACGCGCGACACCACGCACTTGTCAAAACCCACAGAACTTTCCCGCACAAAGAGTGAACCTCGATATTTGCAAATTTTTAAAAACTCATTTAGGTGGAGAGATGCCAGGATGGAACGCAGGTGACAAAAACAACTGTTACAAATGTAGGAAACCCCCTCACTGAAGGGGGTCGGGGAGGTGCTGAGCCTGGGAAATCGGTGGTGACTGTAAGACTAAGGGTCTCAGACACAGGCAGTTCCCACAGCGGTAAACGGTAGCAATCCCCACACCGTACCCAAATCCTGGAAAGACGCGATTAAGTAGAGGGACAGCAATGGCGGGAGCCAGGTTCCCGCCGCTGCAGTGGGAGGGCTCAGGCCAGCAAGGAGGCCAGACTGGCCCGCGTGTCCTCTCCTGTTCCGTCCACTGCGGGCGGCTGCACGCAGAACCACGGACCGGTGTGGCTTTGCGCGCGGCTTGGTGTCCGCACGCACTCACGCCCAGGAGTACGTCACAGGGACACAGAAGCCACCTGAAAAGCTCCCAGTGGCCACCGCTGGAACGACCTGAGCAGAGGTCAAGTCCCTTTCCAACGCGACAGCAACGCAGCTCCAGCCGCCGGCAAGCAAAGCGGCTATGATGCTGCGGGCCACACAGCACGGTTGTCCTCAGGCTCCCGGTCACCGCGGCCGGCGGGCTGCACAGAGCGGCCACACGGCTCAGGGCAGCAGGGCGGCGCCCGGGTGGCCCGAGCGG
>NW_011889150.1:492019-496343 GCF_000151845.1 Pteropus vampyrus
GTGAGGAAATAAATTGTCGCCCATGCGTGGTACTTTATGATGGCGGCCCCGGCTAATACACATTTCTGTAAAAGGTTGCGGTAAATGTGCAAATACTCAAAGGCACGGATCTTGTTTGATGAGTATTGACAATTAATGCAACCATGTCACCCCAGAAAGTTCACTCCTTGCCAATCAAGTCCACCCCCAGACATCTCCCTAACGAGGCAGCCGCTGTGCTGTGTACCCCCAGGTTAGTGCTGTCTGCACCCGGACTCTCCACGGATGGAACTGTAAGATGGACTCTCTGGCTGTTCTGACTCAGCACCACGTGTGCACGGTGCACCCACGCCTTGTGAATCTGCAGCCTTGCTTGCCGAGCACCCCTCCCCTGCGTGCCCCTTCTCCCACTGCAGACACTTGGGTGAGGGCCCAGTGTGGGGCCATCATGAATAAGGATGCTGACTTCCAGACAATTCTGTGTGCACGCGCACGCGCACATACACGTGCATTCATGGCTCTTGGGGACGGGCTACCGGAGAGGGGCCTTAACTTCACGGCACCGCCAAACGGTTCCCACGGTGGCCAGATCTTTTGCGCTCCCACCAGCAAGGCAAGGTCCACAGAGGCTCCCGGCCCTGACGATATTCAACATCCATAATTGGACTTGGGCCAAATAAGTATGAAACGACGTCTCATGGTCACTTCCCTGATGGATGGAGCATCTTTTCAGGTCCTCACTGGCATATCTCCATTTATCGACTTGCCTGTCTTTTGTCCCAGTTTTTCACTGGGCTGTGCTTATTGCTGCTTTCTAGGCGTTCCTTTTACATTTTGTGCAAACCCTTTGCCAGCGCCACGCACTGTATTCCTCTGCAGTCCGTAGCTTGACTGGTTCTCAATGGCACCTTTTGCTAAGCAGAAATTCCTCATTTTTCCTTGAGCTGGGTTTCTGCAGCCTTCACCATGTAGCCAGGGACAGGCAGGAAGGCCAACGAACTTACTCCAGGTCACATGTTTTAGACGGCAGAACCATGACCTGGGCCTGAGTGTCCGAAGCAGGGACACTCCATGGCACTGCTCCAGGGCAAAGCCATGCTGCCTGTCCTCAGAGGGCCAAGCGAGGGCAAGTCATGTCCCCTCAGTGAGATTCTGTTTGTTCATCTGCAAACTGAGGTGTTCTGAGGACTTCGTGCTGGCCTCGAAACTGCCTTTCGATGACTGGCATATTTTTGGATTGTTATGATCATCTGCAAGATGCTAAGTAAAGGAAAACTCAGCTAACTGTTCCAAATGTTTCCATGGCAGGTTTAGTGGTTTTCCTGTCTCAGCGAAATTCCAGCAGGTTATTTCAACATTTACTTAACTGTGCTGGGCACAGCTGGGGACAGTGAGAGCCTTCCAAATAACGGGATAAATCAGGTCTCAGCAAAATAAAATTTAAAGTTGAGTCAAAAGGGAAAAAAAAGAAACAAACAGAAGCCAACCGCCAGCACCACGCGAGGACGGCGGCTGGGACCAATCGCCCCGGCCCCCTCCCGGGTCCCTTCCCACAGCAAGCTTCCATCTGCCGACCCACAATCGACTTTCAAATTGTGCAAACTCGCCCCTGCATCGCCATGACCAGCCGACTTCTAGCTGAGCAGAAAACACTGCACAGCGGGGCAGAGAGGCGCTGTCTTCGGAGCCCACCGTCTCAGACCCCACCTTCCTCCTCAGGCAAAGCCCCTCCCCGGCTGCAGGTCTCGGCTGTGCCAGGGCTGACAGTGTCCCCAAGTTCAGGAGCCCAGCCGTGAAATCAGTCCTGCCCTCAGAGCTCCTGCCCGTTAGTGGTCCTTGACCTTCAAAGCGAGGCTTTCCTGCTCGGCTTCATCTGCAAACCGGGAACCACAGAAAATGGAGTGGGACCCCAGCTCGGAGCTCCCAGAAGACAAGAAGAAAAGCAGTCCCGCCCCCCAGCCCCCTCACCCAGCCCCACGGCCACCCCACTGGCCGCCTGCCCTCCTGCCTCCGGGCCCTGCACACACCTGGGCCACTCTCCTCTCCCCATCTTATTCACCCTCCGGGGCTCCCCTCCAAGGGCGTCCACCTGAGTGGGCCCCGCCCCCACAGTCACACTGCGTTTTCACAGGCTCTTCAATCAACGTCCTGCCACACAGGACTATGAGCTGGAGCTTGTGTGAAACATTCACTCACACACACATGCACACACACACAGACACGTGTCATCACAGCCTATGGGCCAAGATGGGTGCGTAGGAGGAGGTGTGTGAAACTATGTACGGGCACACGCATATACACTCGCTGAAAAAACATGCACCCCACACAGCACACGAGGTAAAGTCTACGCCAGCTGAATAGGCACAAAGGTGTCAGATGACAGCACCTCCCTCTCCGCAGCTCCCCTTTCCCATCTGGAGCCTCCTGGGACCCCCTCCAGGTTAGCAGCCAGAGCTGCAGTTTGCTCTCTCCAGGGGGTGCAGCCCACCCATGGCGGGTGCACACCCCCACTTCAACTAACGACATTCGTTTTGTTCCGTGGATTTTTCCACGAGGAAAGAAATGCAAATCCGGTTTGCTGATGCCAGGTCGAAGGGCCCAGGCACCTTCCGTCCTCACCAGTTTCCATCCTGCTTCCCAAGGCTGAGGCTCACGCTTCCCCGAGTGTGGGAGACCGCCCCCCAGCGACAGGCGGTGTCCCAGCACTTTTAAGGTGTTCGCCCCTCTGGTGAGCAAAGCGACGTCTGGTTGCTTTACTGACGTTTTATCGCCGTCTCACGGTTTTGAGGACCTTTAAATATTTACTGGCCACGTGGGGTGGGTGCTTCAGCGAGCTGTCTTTTCAGTTTCCTGTGCCCAGTTTTCCACGTTGCAATGTCCGTCTCTGCTTCACTCAGCATGAACGCTGCGGCCCCTGCTCTGTGATCTCCGAGTCCCGTGTTCCTTCCGAACCTGCCGCGGTCAGTCTCCTGGCTCTGGTCTCGGGAGAGGGGAAATGCAGCCTGACCCAGGACCGGTTTGGCACCTCCCTCCCCCGAACGGGCAGCAGCACAAGGACGGTCAGGCTCCCTGCGCCCCGGCATCGGGCGTACTTGCACAACACTGACCCCAAGGCTGACTCCAGCAGGTCAGCTGACGTGTGAACCCCGATCTCCTGGTCCCGGGACAGGAAATGAAGGGCCTGGCTGTCCTCGGGCATGGAAGACCCATCGCTGCCTGTCTGCACAGCTGCCGTGACCCGTCTCTCTCGTGCAAGGCCTGGTTGCCTGTCACTCATCTTCTGCTTGGCCAAAGTGACCCCACAATGCCTGAGTCCACAGGACCTTCCAGCTCAGCTCTGGGGCCTGGCTAAGCACGGGGTCTCTCCCCTCAGTGCAGGCTCTGGGCTAAGATCCCCCCCCCCCAATCTAATGAACTGTACGGGGGGTACTGGGGGAGGGAACTGGGGCGCACTCCCACACTGCCTATTCCAGGCCCCTCACTGCCTGAACCCGTCCCCAGGTAAGATCAGTGTGACCAGGACATTCTGGGGAGGGGGCAGGGGAGCGGTCTTGTGTGGCCAGGCTTCCTCGGCCCAGGGGAGGTCTGGCCTGTCCCCTCGTGTCTCTGCATCGGGTGTCTCCAGGCAGCATCCCTGTAGCCGGTGTGACTTGTGGAAAACAAACGGAAGCCCGGGCGGTCCCCGAGGTCCTGGCCTCCCGGTGCGTGCTGCTGGGGCCCCTGCTCCACCTGGGCAGGAGCCCAGCACCCCTCTCTGGACTGTCCCCTCTCCGGCAGGCACAGCATGTTGTTTTCAAAGCTCCCCATACACTGGCTAAGTTGTTTATTTACATTAATGGACACTTACTAAGCACCTACTGCGCATCCTCCGCTTGATTACTGGAACAGAGGGACCAGCTGTCCCTCTGGCAGGTCATTCTGCAAGTCAGATGATTGTCCTGGATGTCACTGCCACTGCCCGTCCAACCACCTCGAACTGCAGAGCAGTCGCTACTTCCACTGACTCACACTCCCTGACACTACACAGTAGTGGTGAAGGCCATCAAAGCCGTACTCGTGTTTACTGTGTGACTCATGGGGTGACAATTACTCAAACACGGGGACCTAAGAAATCTCGGGGCTGTGACTGTTCAGTGCTGACCCAGGCGAGGTGCCAGGCTAGATGGATGCAGGAAGATAAGGCCTCAAACGTTCACAGTGACACAAGCCACTCCTGTGAGCCTGTCCGCGGGGAACCCTGTCGCTCTGGCTGCGGAGTCCCTGACACGCAGAAGCACCCTCCACCGCCATGCCAGGGCTTTGGATGCAGGGTGCTCAGACTCAGCGTCCACAATCGCCCCGACGT
>NW_011889150.1:496393-500130 GCF_000151845.1 Pteropus vampyrus
GGCTTCCTCGGCCCAGGGGAGGTCTGGCCTGTCCCCTCGTGTCTCTGCATCGGGTGTCTCCAGGCAGCATCCCTGTAGCCGGTGTGACTTGTGGAAAACAAACGGAAGCCTGGGCGGTCCCCGAGGTCCTGGCCTCCCGGTGCGTGCTGCTGGGGCCCCTGCTCCACCTGGGCGGGAGCCCAGCACCCCTCGGCTGGACTGTCCCCTCTCCGGCAGGCACAGCATGTTGTTTTCAAAGCTCCCCATACACTGGCTAAGTTGTTTATTTACATTAATGGACACTTACTAAGCACCTACTGCGCATCCTCCGCTTGATTACCGGAACAGAGGGACCAGCTGTCCCTCTGGCAGGTCATTCTGCAAGTCAGATGATTGTCCTGGATGTCACTGCCACTGCCCGTCCAACCACCTCGAACTGCAGAGCAGTCGCTACTTCCACTGACTCACACTCCCTGACACTACACAGTAGTGGTGAAGGCCATCAAAGCCGTACTCGTGTGACTCATGGGGTGACAATTACTCAAACACGGGGACCTAAGAAATCTCGGGGCTGTGACTGTTCAGTGCTGACCCAGGCGAGGTGCCAGGCTAGATGGATGCAGGAAGATAAGGCCTCAAACGTTCACAGTGACACAAGCCACTCCTGTGAGCCTGTCCGCGGGGAACCCTGTTGCTCTGGCTGCGGAGTCCCTGACACGCAGAAGCACCCTCCACCGCCATGCCAGGGCTTTGGATGCAGGGTGCTCAGACTCAGCGTCCACAATCGCCCCGACGTCGTTCACCCATGGACGCTGGGCTCTGACGGTGCCCGGCTCCACACGAACCGAGCTGGACGACTGTCCTCCCAGGGCCTCGAGCTGCTAAGCCTCATCAGGACAAGGGCACCACCGAGGTGACAGACCCAACGTCCACTCAGCACTCAGAACATGAGGCACAGGTAACGTTTTCTTCAGTTTAAAACCTACCTAGTCCTCAGTGAAAAGGCCTCTTTTGCCGACGGGCACAGAGGTGACGCCATCGGCGAGCTGTCATGGTGCAGGCTGGCGTTCCCCGACTCGCCTGTAAGGGGCCCCGCCTGCCTGCGACGTGGGGACCGCTGAAGCCCTGTGGCAGGGGCATTTCCTGGTGAGGAAACATCCTTCACCTCGTGGCTGACTTGAAATAGCAATGTAAATCTTTACAGCCATTGTCAACCGCTGGGCTGGACCAATATGCAACTTAACGACTGAATCCCCTCAGGTGTCAGTCACCTGTGAGATGGACCAGTGCACGCACGTCCCACACAGAAGGAATCCCTTTCACAGTCGCTATCCTGGTTGTCCTGATGCTTCAGGCCTCAGGCTTGGGGACGGCAGCTGCCCTGATGTCACAGCCGGAGAACACGAGGGCTGCCGCGGCGGGGGCGTGCAGGATGGGGCCCAGGGGAGGTCTGGACACAGCGTGACCAGGCGCCCGCCCGCAGGCCTGCCCGCGCACCGGTCCAGCATGAACGACGCGCTGACCGCGGGACGCACGCCGCGTACCTGTGCGCGGGCCAACGTGTCTCTTGACACGCCAACACACACATGCACACACGTGTCACAAGGGGACTCTGGGGATTGTAACGTCCGCTCAAAAACGCAAGAATTAAAATGACCCTGCGAGTGATGACGTGGTTCTTTAATTGAAGGAAGGACCAAGACTGTCACGTCCCGAGACGCACAGGCCTCACCCAGGTAGTTATCGCCAGCCTTGGCCTCCTCGGCTGCCCGTCCGCTAGCCTCAGTGATCTCCGCCAGTTCTTCAGAACCATGCATGACTGTCCCCCGAGGAGACCCGCCACAGCAGAGTCAGAGGCTGGCCCCGGGCACGGCCGACCGGGCTCACTGGACGTCATCGTCATCAAAGAGGTCTTCGAAATCTGCACCAACAAACGGAACACGGGTGACTGGGGACATGAGGGGAAGAGCCGAGAAAATACCTGCAGAATGAATTGTATGGTCGTTCGAACTGGAGAAAACGCTACACAATCTAAAGGGCTCTGCCCGGGACAGAGTCTCGATGTCGTGCAGCCCGGGGCTCGGATACCGTCCAAGGGGACAAGGCTGTCGGAACGCACTTTACGCTCGTTTCTCCTTAGGCGACGATGTTAAAAAAACGCAGGCAGGGCGTGCTCTGGCCCATGTGGGCCACCACCTGGCAGCCGTGACCGAGCACCGTGACACGTCAGTGCCCACGCCGAGGCTGAGGCCTGGCCCCAGTGACGCGGAGGGGAGTCCACGCGGCTGGGAGGCCCGTGCTGTCAGGCACAAGCCCGGGCCACTGCAGCGAGGAGTCGTGGGGGCGGGAGGGAGGCAGCGGGCGGCCTGTGCGGCCGGCCAGCAAGCCGGAGCGCCAGTCTAAGCCCATGACGACAGGAAGAAACATCGCAAACGCACAGCGCGCCACCTACGGGGCTCGGCGGGCACCGTCACGGCCACGCTGCCTCTCCCTCCACTTTCTCGTTTTCTAACTTCCCTACCAAGGACGGGCACCAACGGGAAACAACCAACACCCCACTCGTGTGGCCTGCGCAGCACAAGAACGGACCAGAAGGAGGGCGGGCGGGATCGTGTCCGTGGGGAGGCGGTGTCCCAGGGCCTCCCGCCACACTGACGCGGTTGTTCCCAGCAGAGCCCCGTCTCTCGCCGCCTGGCCTGGCCGGAGGTCCTGCAGCTCTGAGCACTTGCTTCCCCGGCCCCAACCCTAGCTGGCCCCTCACGCCCTTCACCCCTCTGCTCAGGTGTCAGCTCCTAGAAATAACACCGCTCACCTCTGTCAGGGCCGTTGTCACAGAACTGTCCCTGCCTGTACCCTGCTGACCGCTCCATGACTTTGCACAGGGGGCGAGCCTCGGGCACAATCAGGGCCCCCCTGCCTGGGGGTCACAGGCCATCAGCACCTGTGTGTGGTGAGGAGGAGGAACTCAAAAGCCCACCTGAAGTCCCCGCGGCCCTCCCACAGGAAATGGCTTCCTGAACACGGATGGTCACAGCCCGGCAGGCAGGATGAGCTTCGCGAGCTGTGGGTGGGCGGTGTGACGCGGGCACAAGGCCCTTCCGTGCTCCCTTTCCAGCCTGACTCGGGGAGTCTGACACCACCGCTGCTGACTGCGACCTGGCAGGGCAGCGGGCCCTCCCACAGACGCGCCCCGCATCACGACCGCAGGGCAGGTGGTGGCAACCGCATGCACTTCACAGTGGGACATGGTGCTGCCTCTGTACCCACGGCCAGCAGAGGACCATCAGGTGTGAGCAGTGGGCCGACGCCGGGCCACATGGTCCTGCCGGGCTGGGAGCTGGCATTTGCACGTGGATGGCCCTGCGCAAGACACAAACCTTGGCACGATTTGCTCCCCACACCCTCTTGCTCAGAGAATTCAGAGGAATGCTACTCAGTCCCCAAGGCTCAAATTTTACTTCCTGGTTCTGACAGGAGTTGGTGGCAGCCAGAAGTTGCCCCTGGGGAGCAGCCGGACTCCCTGGGAATACGGTGCCTAACTAGGCGGTCTGGCTTCTCCTGTCAGGTAACAACTACCTGACAAAAAGCCAGACAAAATGACCTGAACTCTGGCTTCAGAGGGTCTTTGCTTGGCTGCAACATCTCAGCAGCCACTTACTAGGGACGAGAGCTCTGTGTGGCGGACACCTCAGGTCAAAGGTCAACAGAGAGCAGTCGTCAACCCCCCAGAAGACCACCGTGTGCTCCTGCTGACTACC
>NW_011889150.1:504485-505373 GCF_000151845.1 Pteropus vampyrus
AACAGCAGACAAAACCTCCCTGTCACCACGATGGAGTGAGACAAAAGCGCAAGACCAGTGTCACTGTGCAAAACGCCACGCAGACGTGCCAGGTCACGTAAACGCCAGCCGCCCCCTCCGCCAGGCCCAGGGCACAGCCCCCTGCACCTCGCGCCCCCGGGGTGCGCCCGTCTGACTGCAGGCGCCCCGAACTCCCTGCGACGCCGGCCCCACGGTCGTCACCGTCGCTGGGTCCTCGGGGTCCGACCTCGGGTTCGGGTTTGAGACTCGTCGGGGAAGCGGGGCGCGGGCGGGCCACCGCCTTCTCTCCCCGCAGCCCGGCCGCAGCCTCCCGCCTCACCTCGTCCAGGTCCACGTAGGGCCCGGCGCCCTCGGGGAACATCTCGTCCACCGCCGGCTTCATTTCCTCGCTGCGCGTCCGGAGTCCCCGGCGCACTTCCGGCCCGCTGGCCGCCTCTTCCGGTGCGTGCCCCGCCGGGGCAGGTCTACACGCCGGAGGACCGCCGACTCTATGCTCTCTCTCTCTCTCTCTCTCTCTCTCTCTCTCTCTCTCTCTCTCTCCCCCCCCCCCTTCTCTGCCTGGCCGGTCTAGATGCAGGAGGACCGCCGACTCTATGGTCCTTCTGGCCAGTTGGGCTGGACCCACAGGACTGACTGGCCCTGGTCCCAGCTAAGGTGGACGAGTTTCCCGCCTGCCTGTCGAGGCGCAAAGGGAGCTGCTCAGTGACTTCTTGGCGGCCCCGGGCCACAGACAGCGTATCCCAAAAGGCCTGACACAAAGAGGTGCTGAAGAAACAGCCCACAGAACGGGAGAGAATATTTGCAAGTCGTGTATCTGAGAGGGGTTAACGCCCAGAACACACAGGGAGCTAAAGTTCGACAACAACC
>NW_011889150.1:506468-508375 GCF_000151845.1 Pteropus vampyrus
GAAATTCAAGCTAACTCAAGAGAGGGAAAGAGACAACGTGTTGGCTCTTCCCAAAGCCATTGGCTCGGCCAACAGTCTTCCTCCCAAGAGCACCCACCATTGCCAACAGGAGGCGAAGGTGGTGGGGCAGGACCCCTTGTGGAGGGCTGGAGCGAGCGGGGTGGCCACAGGAGGCACCGCTGCCACCTCCCCCTTTCCAGGTCCCTCAGGGCCTGGCTGGGTCCCAGGAGAGTCCCCCCACTCTGTCCTTGTGAGAACTGTCACAATAACCTCCCCTACCACCTGAGATGGCTCGAGTCTCTCTCTGAGTAGCGGGAATCACCTTGCTTACCTTCAGGGACAGCCTGCCGAGCCCCTCGGCCTGCAGCGGGGCGAAATCCGAGCCCATCGCCTGTTTCCTCCCAAATGCAACGTGTGACACCGGAGTCTCACTAAGCCTCACATGTGTCTCACTGCGCACAGAAGTTTCTGTAGTTAGAAGCTCGTACAAATACCAGCATCTGCAGTGAAATAGACGATCCTTTCTGTTATTTGATTTTAATGGTAAAGCTGATTGCAGCCCATTGGACCGATCTGTTTCATCTGATGGGGTGTGACCGGCAGGGCCAGCCTGCACGCCCGCCTGCGAGGGCTCACCACCTGCAAAGTCGCTGCCCCCATGTGAACGGACGGTACCCAAGACACCGTGCACGCCACCTGCCCTCAGGACTGCACAGGTGGCAGGGCAGCCCGCTTCCTGCACACCGAGCACACCCAGGTGCCTGGCGCTTCCTCACAGATGGGGCTCCTGCTGGTGTGAACTGCCCTCGAGAGCGGGCTGAGTGTGAAGTGTGGCCGCCAGGGCTGGTCACCGCAGGTCTGGCTGCTGCCTGGCCCAGGGGCCGAGGGCAGGGGCTCAGGGGCGAAGCTGCCTGGACGGGTTCCGGGTTCCGTCAACAAGTCAGGCAGCTGCCTGGTGTCTCTTTGCCTCTGTTTCCCCACCCACCCTCTGGGGACCTGCAGCACCCTCCTGGGGTCACTGTGAGGACTAGATGAGTAAGTGGCACATAAAGCGGCGAGTCCTGAGCCAGAGCTGCTGTGTCTTCTGTGGACAGGAACTGCGCACATGTGTATTAAAGCTTAGCTGGTACTCAAGGAGCGGGCGCATTTGTCAACGAGAAGGTGAATGTCTGTCTCTTGAAAGAAAACCACAGTGTGTTGTGCATTTTAAGTCAGGAGTTTATTGAGCTGAGGCCCGAGGCCCCCCAGGTCCCCGCCTGCCCTGGCCACCAGGCTGGGGCCCCTCACTCCTCCTGATAGGGGACGTGGAAGCCCAGGGTGGTCCCTAGCGGGAAGTGAGCAAAGAAGGTGCGGGCCATGTCCTCGATCTGGGCGTAGGCCCCCAGCGCCTGGAAGTGTTGCACGTAGTTCCAGAAGTCGGAGGTGGAGAAAGGCCAGTAAGGCATGGCCGGCAGCTCGGCATAGGGGTCTGAAAGACACACGACGCGGCCTCAGGGCTCTGCCACCGTCCTGCCCGCCCCCCTCTACAGGGGCCTCAGGCAGGTGGAGGTGCTCAGCAGTGCCAGGGCAGTGCAGGGACCCTCCCAGGTGGGGGTGCAGCCTGGGAAGTACCCTGAGCCCCTCATCAGAGGAGCAGTGCGGGATGACCCAGGCCCTGCCCCCCGGCCTCCTGGTGTCGGGGACAGAGGAGGGGGCGGGAGAAAGGGGAAGTCTGGCCCCTGTCCCAGGGACACCGAGCAGGGAGGGAATGCTGGTGAGGACGTGGGGGTGTCCTGGTGGGATTTCAGGGGGATACTGCAGCACCCCAGCCCTGGAGCCTGCACGTTGCTGCCCGGAGCTAGGACTCGGGTCCGAGGTAAAAACATCAGAGGCTCCCACCCCGTGCAGAGCCCCGGCTCCCTCCTGCC
>NW_011889150.1:509405-512236 GCF_000151845.1 Pteropus vampyrus
GTTGCACAGGCTGCTTCTCGGACGTTGAGGGCTGAATTCAATGAAACAAACCCAATTTCCTCTCCCCCAGGAGAGAAAGATGCTCCGCGTGTGATGCTGGGGCTGAGAGCCCCCCTACAGGGTGATCGCGGAGCTGCCGCTGGGGACAGGCGAGCTGGACGGGCCCCTCGGGAGCCGCTGGCGGTCCTGGATCGGCGGCCCTGCTGACAGGACACTGCTGAGCGGAGTCACGGCAGGAAGCGCGGGCGTCCAGCCCGACTCCCACTCTGCAGCTGCAGCCTGGCGCCTTCCTGCTGACACATGGCGATTAAGTCTGTAGTCCCACGGTGGCTCTTCCAGGTCCCCAGGGCACCATCGGCGACACCAAGGGTCTCTGTGGGTCAGGCCCACGGTGGCCGCGCCTCATGGCCCCACCCCGAGGGATCTGGTCACCCACCTAACCCAGAGCCATGCCCACGGCAGCCACCCCACAGTCCACACACGACAGATCCATCTAGCACACACCCCGGCCTCCCCAAGCCTCTGGGCGCCTGCCCCTTTCAGTGACAAAGGTCCTGGTATCTCAGCGTCCTGCATCAGCAACCTTCGTACAAACAGAGAAAGCTGCTCCTTGTCACCCTGTGAACCCAAAGTGTCTGCCAAGTGGCCCCGAGCCAACCCTTCAGGCCTATCCAAAATCACATCATGTTTACACAACCCACACGGGGAGACAGAGCCTGCGCAGTGCCTCCTGGGGTCCCGCTTCGTCTCTCACCTTTTGGGTCACATCTCGCAGACAGGAGGGAGGATGCTCCTGGCAGAGGAGGCTCAGCAGAATTCAAGGATTCGGCTTCCTCACAGTCTGCCCGCCTGTCCCCATCCAAGTGACAAAGGTCTCCTTTCCCAAACAGCCCCCAGCTTTCAGGAGAGGCCCGGAAAGGTCGTCGGTTCAACCCGCTTTGCGACGCCGCCAACTGCCAGGTGGGACCCTGGGTTTTATTTTCAGAAATCTGGACCCCGCGCCTATAAGAGGAAACGAATTCCTTCAGGGCAGTTGCGTCGGGGTCCCCAAGACCACCCCAGGCTCGCTGCGGGGGCTCCCGGGACTTACGGCTGGTGTTCGTGACAGAAATGGCACGAAGGACCCAGAAGGAAGAGGTGCACGGGGAGAAGTGGGGGCCCAGGCGCGGCCCCCAGAGCCCCCTCCCCGTGGAGCCGCACGGGCCACTTCGTCCCCCGCCCCCAGCTGTGACGACACGTGTGAGGACCGGGGAAGCCCGTGAGGACGCGGCGCCCGGGGGTCTGGGGCGGGTCACGGCGCGCTCTGTCAGGCCCCGGGGGGAAGCGGGCTCGGCCTGCCCCGCACGTTGCAGCGAGGCCCTCTTGTCCGCGAGGGGCTGGGGACCCTCTGAAGTCCGAGTTCCCGACGCCGGCCGGGGGCCGCCTGGCAGGCGGGCCCTTTCATTCCGGCACAGCCTAGAAGCTTCCTGGTTCCCTATCTGCCCCTCGGACTGGAAATTTTCAGCTCTGAGCTCATCAGTTTCTTTCCCCAAATTCTCAGCACACGTAGAAGCTGCCAGCCAACCCGCCATCCTTACACCTGGCTTCCACGCGGTGGGCTGTGGCGTCGGCTCCCCGGTCACCCGAGCCTCCCCTTCTGTTGGCTCTTGGCTCCGTGATCTAGTTCACGCTTCGTGCTGTGGACTTGGTCCCTTTTACCACTGCATTCGGCACCACGAATGCCAAGCCCAAGAACTGATTCCTGATTCTGCCCCGAACACGCTGGTCCCCGGGCCCTCTGTCCAACGGGGCTGCCAGGCAGGTTATAGGGCATGGGGTTTCCGCAGTGTTGGGGGGGCAGGAGGGGCGAGGCTCTCTGTCCGTGGGGTACAGCCCGCTGCCGCGGGGGTCTGGGCTCGACAGGGGAGGCGGGGAGCTGCCCGGGCCATGGAGGAGAGGAGGCCAACCGGGTCCTGCCACCATCCATCACCACGCCCAAGAGTCGTGGCTCACTGTCCCTCATCAACAATCCCATGTCTGAAGGTGATGTGAAAAAATTCCTCTGATGTTAGGAAGAATGAAATAAAAGTACATGCACTGCCTCTTTATACCCATTTACTCACTAAAAAGCTGTAGCCAGAAAAATGGGTAATGAGCGGTGATGGCGTTGAGGGCCGGAGCTATGGGAATATACGTTTTTCCTCTTTTGGGGTATATATATTTTCCTTAATTTATTACTTTTATGTAGAAAAAAAAACTTTTAAAAATGACCGCCGGCAGCTTCCTATTACTTAGCATTCCAACGTGCCGTCCGGGGCCGACCTCGGTCTTTGTAGCTACCGCGCCAGCTCCCACGTCCGCCCTGCACCTTTCCCCCTTCCCGAGTCCTTCGGGCCCCTCTTCCTTGCCGGCCTGCGTGCGGACCTTCCCTAGCCCCGCCTGGAGCACCCCGCCTGGAGCACCCCGCCTGGAGCACCCCGCCTGGAGCTCTACTCTTCTGTCCCCCGGAGGGCGACCCCTTTGCCCCATCACCCAGAAACCCTCCCACGATGCTCCTTCTGGGGCTCCAAGACCCAGCCTTGTGCTGTCCCTGTTCAGTGGGCTTCTCAGAGCCACAAATCACCTGGGGGGCCAGTTAAAATGCAGGCTCTGATCCAGCACGTCAGCGGAAGAGCCTGGAACTCTGCATTTCTAACCAGCTCCCAGGGGCTGCCCATGCTGCTGGCCTCAGTGCACACTTAAGCATCGAGGCGCGGTCAGATTCCCAACTGGGCAGTGTCAGAATCACCTGGGACATGTTAGAATGCAGAACCTCTCAGAGTTCTGATTCAAGAGCTCAGAGTGGGCCCAGG
>NW_011889150.1:512286-514073 GCF_000151845.1 Pteropus vampyrus
TCCTTACACCTGGCTTCCACGCGGTGGGCTGTGGCGTCGGCTCCCCGGTCACCCGAGCCTCCCCTTCTGTTGGCTCTTGGCTCCGTGATCTAGTTTGCGCTTCGTGCTGTGGACTTGGTCCCTTTTACCACTGCAGACGGCACCACGAATGCCAAGCCCGAGAACTGATTCCTGATTCTGCCCCGAACACGCTGGTCCCCGGGCCCTCTGTCCGACGGGGCTGCCAGGCAGGTTATAGGGCATGGGGTTTCCGCAGTGTTGGGGGGGAAGGAGGGGCGAGGCTCTCTGTCCGTGGGGTACAGCCCGCTGCCGCGGGGGTCTGGGCTCGGCAGGGGAGGCGGGGAGCTGCCTGGGCCGTGGAGGAGAGGAGGCCAGCCGGGTCCTGCCACCATCCATCACCACACCCAAGAGTCGCAGCTCACTGTCCCTCATCAACAATCCCATGTCTGAAGGTGACGTGAAAAAATTCCTCTGATGTTAGGAAAAATGAAATAAAAGTACATGCACTGCCTCTTTATACCCATTTACTCACTAAAAAGCTGTAGCCAGAAAAATGGGTAATGAGCGGTGATGGCGTTGAGGGCCAGAGCTATGGGAATATACATTTTTCCTCTTTTGGGGTATATATATTTTCCTTAATTTATTACTTTTATGTAGGAAAAAAAAACTTTTAAAAATGACCGCCGGCAGCTTCCTATTACTTAGCATTCCAACGTGCCATCCGGGGCCGACCTCCTCGGTCTTTGTAGCTACCGCGCCAGCTCCCACGTCCGCCCTGCACCTTTCCCCCTTCCTGAGTCCTTCGGGCCCTTCTTCCTTGCCGGCCTGCGTGCGGACCTTCCCTAGCCCCGCCTGGAGCACCCCGCCTGGAGCACCCCGCCTGGAGCACCCCGCCTGGAGAACCCCGCCTGGAGCACCCCGCCTGGAGCTCTACTCTTCTGTCCTCCGGAGGGCGACCCCTTTGCCCCCTCACCCAGAAACCTCCCGCGATGCTCCTTCTGGGGCTCCGAGACCCAGCCTTGTGCTGTCCCTGTTCAGTGAGCTTCTCAGAGCCACAAATCACCTGGGGGGCCAGTTAAAATGCAGGCTCTGATCCAGCAAGTCAGCGGAAGAGCCTGGAACTCTGCATTTCTAACAAGCTCCCAGGGGCTGCCCGTGCTGCTGGCCTCAGTGCACACTTAAGCATCGAGGCGCGGACAGATTCCCAACTGGGCAGTGTCAGAATCACCTGGGACATGTTAGAATGCAGAACCTCTCAGAGTTCTGATTCAAGAGCTCAGAGTGGGCCCAGGACTCTGCATTTCTATCATGTTACCAGGGGTGCAGAGTGGGTCTGGGGCCAGACTTCGAGAGCCACCGTCTAAAGCAAGGTTCATAAACCTGGCTGCGTATCGGGACCACCTGCAGAGCTCTCAAGCAGTGGGGATTCCAGCCCCCCCATCTCCTAGGTGGGATTCTAACGGTGGGTCCAGAATGGGGCCCGGGCTGGGGTATGCGGAACCTCCAGGTGATTCTGCTCCGAAGCCTGGGCTACACCCATGGCCTGGGCGGTGGGTCAGGTGCCCTGTCCTGTACAGGACTCTCCCTGTGGAAGCATCAGAGGCCTCTGAAGATCCCACTTGCCTGGGGCGAGAAGAAGCTCTGGTCACACAAGACGGGTCTCTGTAAGCCAAGTGACAAAGGTCACCTGTCTGCTTCTCTTCTCATGCTCACTGGGCAGAAAGAAGGGTGGGCCTCAGGGCTCTCTGCCAGCAGCGTGGGAAGGGAGCAAGCCAGGGCAGCTGGTC